>NC_080425.1:47643677-47883677 GCF_029873635.1 Malania oleifera
GTCGATACAGGTTGACCCCCCCGGTAAATGACCGAGAGACTGTTTCTTTGTTCGTGAGCACAATAAAAGACCCATACTGCACGCATCTTCAGGGAGTAACTCCCCATGATTTCATGGATATTATGGCTATAGGAGAGAGAATTGAAGTCGACATCAAGGCGAGTCTAGTCGGGGATGGTGGCTTAGAAAGAGGAAGAGGCACAAATGATATAGGGGCAATTTAATTGGAAGAATCAGTACACAAGAGGTGGGAACCAATTACCAAAGAGAAACTTTGTTTTTGAACCTGCGGTAAATCAAATGGTGCATACGGGCATGAGGCCCTAGTTCATGGCTCCTAGGCTCACGCCAACCCCTCAGAATCAGAAAGCATAAGACAAGAACATACCCAAAAACTTCTGAAGCGTGGACCCCATTCCCATGACATATGCTGAATTATTTTCTCAGCTGCGAGAAAGAGGAATGGTATCTACAATCCCTGAGATGCCCATTACGAACCCTCTTCCACAGTGGTATGATCCCGAGGTCTATTGTGAGTACCATGCTAACTCTCTTGGCCATACTATTGACCGATGCTGGGCCTTTAAGCATAAAGTGCGATCATTAAGAGATGCGGGATGGTTATCTTTTGATGACAAGCAACCGGGAATCCAGGGGAATCCTCTACCCAATCACGGGGAAGGTAGTGGTTAACATATCTGGAAGATTCCTAAATCAATGGTTTTACTCATCGACCACAGAAGCTAAAATACTGGATTTGCAAGCTTTTGATTATCCAATCCTTTTCATATGATGTTCTTTTGTTTTCCTTTTGTAATCTGTTGACACCTTTGTCTCAGAAGATTTTCTTTCATCAATAAAATGAATTATGCATTTCATTATATCATTTGCATCATGAGTTCAGTTGCCAAATTTTGTTTGCTTATGTTTCATGCGGGAATAGGGAAAGTAACATTGATAGTATTCACGAGCTGAAAAGAAATGTTAATTTTGAAAATTTAATCCAAAAGGGTGAAGTAGAGAAGGATGAAACAATCGTCCTCACCCTTTTGAATTCAGATGTTATGAAGAAGTATTTTACTCTCCAAGGGATTCAACGAAGTGGCTGTGCTGTTCCGACAATTTCATGTCAGTTCATCACTCATTTTTTGATCAAATGATAGATGACCATCTTTAGCCCACTAGTTATACCTAAAAGGAACCAAATATTGATTTACCATTTGTACCCATTTGAGGCTGATTGTTAAACCAATTTTTTTTAAAAGTAAGATCACCAGAAATCTAACTTGGGGTTTAGTGAGTCATTTGAGATAATAATCATTACCAAAAGGATGGCGGACCATTTTTCTGTTATCCAAAAGAAAGGCAAAGAAAAAATCCCTTGCAAGCCCTTTTGAGCCTACGAAAAAAAATTTATTTTTTTCAATTCTTGATTAACCCATCAAAGGATCACACCCCACATTGGGGTAGTTTTAAAAAGATCAGTCCCAAATTAGGTCCAAATAAAAAGCTTAAAAAGTCCTTCATGAAAGGAAAAGCATAAAGGGTAGTAAAAGAAGAATATGCAGGAAAAATAGAGAAAGAAAGAAAGAGAAAGAAAGAAAAATAAGGGACATGATTCATATGTGATCTTTAACTAGTGAATACCTATGATAAGATTGATAAATTTTGAGCCTTATATAAATCTTTCTTTCTTTAACCCATACCCCTAGCCTACATCACGGTCCAAATAAAAGTCCTGACCAGATTGGTATACATTGTTATCTCAAATGATTTGTCAAACTCAATGTTGAGTTTGAACTACGTAATGACCTGATCCTAAAAAGGTACATATGCAACTTGTTCAAATAAAAAGTTTGGTCAATATCTTGCAAAGCACCTCAACTCAAAATGGGGCAGAAAATGTTATTATGGGATGAGATTTTTGAGCTTTAGTTTCCCTTTTATTTTGAAAACATGTATCCCTAAGCCTACGTTTCGTCCCAAGTCTTAAAGACCATCTTGAGATCAAAACATGGGTTGAATTTGACTAAACTAAGGGCAACAGTTAAAATGATAGATTTCCAGTGGTTTCACAGCATAATAAATCAAGAAAAGGAGAAGTGGCTCTTGATAAAACTGGGGCAATTGATAAAAGGAAAGAATCAGTCATTCAATTTGATACGTTAACATCAACTTCATGTAACTTTTGAATACTAGTATGAATTTTCCTCGTAATAGCATCGAAACATGGTAAAACATTTATTTTGTGCGGGATGACCTTTTGATTTAGCAAGTTGATGTCATAATCGCATAATCATTTCAAAAAAAAAAAAACTTTTTTACTCTTAAAAGCTTTAAAAGAGGATGGATAGTCAAAGAGTTTCGAAGTCACCAGTAAGCTTCCTGTAAAGAAGGTTCCTGTTGAGAAGGTGCAATACAAGTAGAATTAGTCATAGAGCAATCTAACTAGGGCAAATGTCATGTCAGGTCTCAAAGATTTGCTTATTCAAGAGGAATTTAACAACACGACAGTAAGCAGTTACATATATATTTAACTTGGGCAAATTTTAAGTTGAGTTTCAATGGAACCAATTCAAACACCTTCTTATCAGATTGGAATATGAAAACAAGGCCAAAATCAATTACAGACTCATTAATTGGGGTAGATTTCATGCTAAGCTTCATTGGAACCCATTTAGGCACCTTCTTGTCAAATTGAAATTTGAAAATAGGGTTAGAATAAAAAATGGGGTTATTGATCATAGGCATACTGAGAGAAAAGATTCATGCATTGCTATGCATTTCATGCATTGCCATACATTTCATGCATTGCATAGAAAAATAAATGAATACATATAGCAACATATCCTTGCACTCTAGCATCACAAGTTAGCAACAAGCATACATATAGCAACATATCCCTACATTCTAGCATCAAAAGTTAGCAACATACATACATATATCAACATATCTGAGCATTCTAGCATCACACGTTAGCAACATGCATGCATATAACAACATATCCCTACATCCTAGCATCACAAGTTAGCAAAATGCATGCATATAGCAACATATCACTGCATTATGGTATCACAAGAAGCAATAAAGCACCCTTCACACTTGTCTCGTTGAATAAGATTTTGAGTGATCATTTGGCATCCTTGATTGAGCAATTCCTATTGTGCTAATATTTGAAACTGAGGCAGCTGATCCCAGGCATACATTGATTTACTTAGAAACTGGGGCAGCTGACCCCAGACACACATTGATTTATTTTGAAAGTGGGGTAGCAGATCCCAAGGACAAGTGGATTCATTCATTGAAAGTGCATTTCCCTAACAGAGTAACCATTTTCCAAACTTTGGTTTCACATCTTATTACTGCTTGAAGTGGCTCGGATCATCGTATCCTCTACGGCTCAGATTCTTACATTTGCAGCAAGCCATCATTGTGTCCTATGGCTTAAATCATCGTATCTGCTACAGCTCGAATTCTTACATTCGTAGCAAGCCATCGTTGTGTGGTATGGCTTGGATCATCGTACCCGTTACGGTTCGGATTCTTACATTCGCAACAAGCCATCATTGTGTTGTGTGGCTCGAATCATCGTATCTACTACAACTTAGATTCTTACATTCGTAGCAAGTCATCGTTGTGTCATGTGGCTCGGATCTTCGTATCCACTATGGCTCGGATTCTTATATTTGTAGCAATTCATCGTTGTGTGGTATGACTCTGATCATCGCATCCGCTACAGCTCATATTCTTACATTCGCTGCAAACTATCATTGTGTCATGTGGCTCAGATCAATGTATCCATTACGACTCAGATTCTTACATTTGCAGTAAGTCATCATTATGTCATATGGCTCGGATCATCGTATCCGCTACGGCTCAAATTCTTACATTCGAAGCAAGCCATTATTGTGTTGTGTGGCTCGGATCATCGTATCCACTATTGCTCGGATTCTTATATTCGAAGCAAGCCACCATTTTATCGTATGACTCAGATCATCATATCCTCTGTGACTCAGATTCTTACATTTGAAGCAAGCCATTATTGTGTCTTATGGCTCAGATCATTGTATTCGCTATGACTCAGATTCTTACATTCGAAGCAAACCACCATTGTGTTGTATGGCTCGGATTATCGTATCCGTTACAACTCGGATTCTTAGATTTGAAGCAAGCCATCATTGTGTTGTATGGCTCAGATAATCGTATCCGCTATGGCTCGAATTCTTACATTCGAAGCAAGCCATCTTTGCGTCACTTGACTCGGATCCTCATATCCATCTTGACCTGGATTCTTACATTCAGTGCAAGTTAACCCTGTATACTTCCACCCAGGTTCTTACATCCAGTGCAAGTCATCCCTGTGTACCTCGACCTAGATTCTTACATTCAGTGCAAGTCAACCTTGCGTACTTCTGCCTAAATTCTTACATTCAGTGCAAGTCATCCTTGTGTACCTTGGCCTAGATTCTTACAATTTAGTGCAAGTCAAGCCTAAATACTACCACCTGGATTCTTACATCCAGTGCAAGTCCTCCTAGTGTACCTTGGCTTGGATTCTTACATTCAGTGCAAGTCATCCCTGTGTACCTCAGCCTGCATTCTTACATTCAGCGCAAGTCAACGCTGCATACTCCCACCTGGATTTTTACATTTAGTGCAAATCATCCCTGGTTGGTAGAAAATAAACAACACTTGATTAACCTAAAAGTCATAGGTAGTTGTTTGGCTTGGCTAAAATAGACATCTTTTATCTTTGCAGGCTTGTTGTTACAAAAAAACGTAAGAGAGTTCCTATCGTTACATTGAAGCAACAACTACAAAAAGGGGTAGTTGTAGACACCCTATTTTTGCCCGAACCAAATATAACAAAAGGGTTACTATATTATTATTATTATTATTATTATTATTATTATTATTATTTTCAGTACTTTTATTATCATCATCATCATCATTATTATTATTATTATTATTATTATTATTATTATTGTTATTATTATTATTGTTGTTATTATTATTACTTTAATGTTATTATTTTTATTATTTTTATCATTCTTATTATTTCTATTTTATTATTACTTTACTATAATTATTGTTATTATTTTTACTATTTCTATTTATTATTATTATTATTATTATTATTATTATTATTAGTATTATCATTATTTTTATATATTATTATTATTACATTACGATTATTATTTTTAATATATTATTATTATTATTACATTACAATTATTATTTTTAATATATTATTATTATTATTATGTTATTTTTTTATTATTATTGTTATTATTATTATTATTATTATTATTATTATTATTACTATTTTTATTGTTACCATAAAAGTACAAAAAAAAAAAAAAGAAAAAAAAAAGAAAAAAAAAAAGAATAAGGATTTTAGGGTTTTGTTTTGGCTTATAAAAGAAGAGAAAAGAAGAGAAAAGAACACGCAAACACACAATAGTCGGGGGTGGAGCCATTCAAAAAACGAAAACAAAAAAAAAAAACCTAACTCTCCCTCCCTCATTCTCTCATTCTCTCTTGCTCCCTTTCTTCTTTGCTCACCCCTTCTCCATCTTTCCTCTCCCACTCTCCATTCTCTTATCTTCCATCTCTCCTTCTCCCTCCTTGCTCCGCCATTGCACACCACCACGGCCTGCTTCCTCATTAGTCACCTCCATGTAGCATCGTTCCTCCACGCCTTGTACCCGCAGCCCACAACTACCACCAACCTCTGCAACCCAGCAACAACCACACAACACAATCCACAATTCCTCTTAGCTTTGGATAGATCTCAACTCCGAAGCCTCCTGCGAGCAATGAGTAACGAGCACTTGAGTAGTCAAGCACCCAGCGCCGCAACACACAACAAGTCAGCATGCTGCTCCAACCTCTAACCACATACTTCATCGCCTACCAGTTGCCACAACACCACCATCCGAAGCTTGGTCTCCTTGGCCATTGCACTGATCGGCATAGTCATTGACTCGCCAACCCCCACCTTTGGTGTCTCTGATAGCCACCTTGAACCTAGCTTCGATGTCACTCCTTCACAAAGTCATTAACCATAGCTCTAGTCATCTTCAACCTCTCGACCGAAACAGATAGCCTTTGGCCACACATGGTAGCCTCCCAAGCCCCCCTCGCGTAGCCATGACCCCTGGCCATCTGAATATGACTATCCCCCCACGATGAGTTCCGTGCCTCCCACCATGCACACACACATGCAAGTTTTTTTTTTTTTTTTTTTTGTCTTGTTTTGTGTTTATTTTTTATTGTTTTAAAGTTTAAATTTTTATTTGTTTTACCCTGTTATACATGTTAAAATTGTTAATTGAAGGTTTTATTTATTTATTAATATTTGATGTGGTTATATAATCTTGTCATACAGAGATTAATATTCATTGTGTATGTTTAACGATTGATATTGTGATATGTTCGTTTTTTTTATTCTATACGTTGATCGTATTGTTACTATTATTTGTATCATCATTATTATTAGATTTTGATTATTTTTATTATTGTCTTTGTGTTTCCATGATTATTGTCACTTTAATAGGCTTATATGGTATATAGTATGATGTTATTACTATGTTTATATTTAATATTGCCTATTAGGATATTTTTAGCATTTCAACATATAGGGTACTACTTATTATGGTATCTTTAGTATATTAGTATTACTTATCAGAGTATTACTTATTATGGTATCTTTAGTATATTAGTATTACTTATCAGAGTATTTTTAGTATTTTAATATATAGGGTATTATTTATTATGGTATCTTAAGTATATTAATATATATAACTTATTTGGGGGTATTTTTAGTATTCTAATATATATGGTATTACTTATTATAGCGTGTAGTTATTATTATGTATTATGGTCCTTTTTTTTATATGGGTGTAATCCCTATGATTTTAACGAGAGGGTATGAGCTTTTGGACTTCACGTACCTTTAGTTATGAGGGAATATATATTATATATATTTTTGTGGGTATTTCAAAAATTCACTAAAAGGGAGTAATTTTAAAGACTTTTCAAATTTACTTAGGGATAATTTCATAATTAATTAGGTACCATTCGTAAGAATGTGCGCGTAGGGGGTGCTCGTACCTTCCCCTTGCATAACGAAACTCCCAATTCCAGCTTTGGTAACACAGACCAATTCTACCCTTAACTGGGTAGTAATTAAGTGTTTTAACCACACTAAAAGGTTAGTGGCGACTCCAATATTCCTATTTTTTCCTGAAAATATTAAAATAATTTTTTATTTCGCCGACCCTGCACTTTGGGACATTGCGACAAGAGATATTAATTTAAAAGGTAAATTTGTGAAGCATATCATTCATATAACGATCTTATTGTTACATACATACTGAGCTTCAAGTTTTATCATATGAATATGTGTTAGAAATTTTTATTGTACTCATTAGCTTGTTCATAAGCATCTGAGTATTCAGGAATTTCATCTAGCTATTGCATTGATGGTTGGGGTTTGGGAAGGAGGAAGTTGTGTCTCGTGTAAGCAGCGGAGTAGGAGGAAGCTACACCTCTTGTAAGCAGCGGAGTAGGAGGAAGCTGTGTTTTTTGTAAGCTGTGGAGTAGGAGGAAGCTATACCTCTTATAAGCAACACGTTTGTAACGGGAAGCTCCATCCTAGTTAAAGGAGCGGATTAGTGCAATTCTTTTCTCATTCATGGTTTGTTTGAGCTTACAAAATAAATCATGCATGTGATGTGTGTGCTTATTACAAACCGATTACCCTAATTACTATTACAGACAAATTTCACTAAAATTATTACAATTAAGAGCATTAGTTTGTCTTCAAGCTTTGAGCTTTCACATGCCATTGATGATATGCTAGTATGAACCTGCACATAGATTAGATATTTATTAAATACAATCGTATGTGTCATTATCAAAACTAGGGCGTGACCTATAAGGTCAACACCTTCAAATCTTTAGAGCATATACCACTGTAGCTAACTCTAAATCATGTATCAGGTAGTTCTTTTCATATTCTTTAAGCTTCCGAAAAGCATAGGCAATAACTCTTCCATGCTGCATTAGCTCGAACCCGAGTCCCTTCTAAGATGCATCACTATATATCACAAACCAATCCTCTCTTGATGGAATAGATAATACCGATTCAGTGACCAGTCGTAGCTTCAATTTCTAGAAGCTCTGCTCACAATCACTAGTCCATTCAAACCTCACATTTTTTCTCGTGATTCGTGTCAGTGGACCCGATAATTTGGAGAAGCCAACACAAAATTTCTGTAATATCTTTCCAGACCTAGAAAACTTCTGACCTCCTGAAAATTCCTCGGTCTCACTCAACCCACCACTGCTTTTATCTTGCTCGGGTCAACTGATATGCCATCCCTGAAGATCACATGCCCGAGGAAGGTAACCTCCCTCAACCATAATTCACATTTCCTGAATTTAACATAAAACTTTTTCTCCCTTAACACATGCAAGACCAGCCTCAAATGATCCTTATGTTCCTCAAAACTCTTTGAGTAGACCAGTACATCATCAATAAATACCACAACAAACTGTTCTACGTATTGATGGAACACCCAATTCATTAGGTCCATAAACACTGCGAGTCCATTAGTCAATCCGAATAGCATTACCAAAAACTTGTAGTGTCTGTACCTGTTTCTGAAAGTTGTCTTCGAAATGTCCTTTACTCTAACTTTCACCTGTTTGTATCTTAACCGAAGGTCAATCTTGGAGTAGACCTAGGTCCCCTGGAGCTAATCAAATAAATCATCAATTCTGGAAAGAGAATATTTATTCTTAACTGTTAGTTTATTTATTTCTCTATAACCTATACACACCCTCATAGTCCCATCTTTCTTCTTTACGAACAGGACTGGCGCTCCCCAAGGCGACACACTTGGTCTGATAAACCCTTTATCCATCAACTCCTGCAACTGATCTTACAATTCTTTTAGTTCAGCTGGAGCCATTTTATATGGTGCTTTAGATATCGGTGCCAATCCTGGTAGAAGATCCATAGTAAATTCAATATCTCGGTCTGGTGGTAAACCAAGTAATTCCTTTGGAAAAACAACTATAAATTCTCTAACTATTGGAATATCAGCATGTTTCAGTTCTTCCCTCGGCAACTTCTTTATGTAAGCAATATACCCCTAGCAACCACCCTAAAGCAAGCTCCTCGCCTGAATAGCTGGCACAAACTGTTGTAAGGCGTGCACATGTGAACCTATATATATGAATTCTTGCTAACCTAGGAGTCTTATAATCACTTCTTTTCGATGAAAATCTATGCTGGCTTCATTAGATGCCAGCCAGTTCATACCCAATATCACATTGTATCCCTACAAATCTAATACCACAAGATCGGTTGGTAGTACTTTCTCCAAAATGACCACCATAGAATTTTTAAGTATTCTCCTATACCTCATTACTGATCCAGTCGGCGCCACAATTAATAATTCAACATCTAGCAGCTGTGCCTCAATCCCAGATAACTTAGCATACCCTGACGACATAAAAGAATGGGTGATACCTGTGTAAAAAAAAAAAAAACAACTTTTTATGGTAAATCAGTAAGAATACCTATCACGATGTCTCCGGCAGCCTCAACATCTCCCAGCATCAATGCATGAACTTTCATCAGAGTTGTGTTCCTCTGCTAGCTACCACGAGGCACCTGGTAACTACCTCGAAACGATTTGTGAGTTGGTGCATGGGCTAGCAGTCCCTGACATGACCAATCACTATGGCCGGGTCTTCCACATCGATAACAGACGTTTTCTCCCATCCTATATTCACCTAGATGTCTCCGGCCACATCAAGAGTATATGAGATAAGTCTGCCCACTCTGAGAACCACTATACCCTATCAACTACCTCTGGCCTCCTCCATACTGGCCTCCTCTCCATGGGCCTCAGCTAGAAACTGCCAGAAAACCAGGAGGCGTGGGCCTTCTTCTCTAGCACGGTACTCCTACGTCTGTCCGTTCACTCTCTTCTACTACTATGGCCCTATCAACTAGTTTAGAGAAGTCTTGTACTTTTAGAATCGCCACCTGATTATATATATGTTGCCTCTAACCCCTCTCAAACATCCTGGCCTTCTTAGCTTCAATTGACACTATGTATAGAGGAAATCATGACAGCTCAATGAATTTTGCCGCATACTACTGAACTGTCAACGACTCCTAAGTCAAACTCAGAAACTCCTGCACTTTAGCCTCTCTAGTAGTAGTGGGAAAATATCTGTCAAAGAATATGTCTCTGAACCGGCTTCATGTCATAGGCACTGGTATGGATCTCTGCTCCTCCATTAATCTGGTAGTCGTTCACCATCTCTCAGCTTCTTCTGTCAACTTATACGTGGCATAGAGGACCCTCTGTTCATCGGTGCAGTGGAGCACCGTCAGTACCTTCTCCATCTCCTACATCTAGTTCTCAGCAACTGTAGGATCAGCTGCTCCTGAAAACACCGGAGGATTCACCTTCGTGAACTTCTCTATCATACACCTTGCACTGTAGATGGACCTCCCTGCTCCCTGGAGTTCTGTGCAATCTCATCCATGACCTGCTGAGCTATGTTGCATAAAAAAACATCTGAGTCCCTGCCGCCCATGCTAGAAGGCCTTGCTCCATCATCACCACTAGCATGAGCACTACTACCTCCAGGATCCATCCTGCAATAACACCAAATTATTTTAAGAATCTGAACCTCATAATACTAGTCTTATATTAATCTAACTAAAATATCCTTATACCACCTATCACTAATTTAAGGTCTAGTCCTACCATATGGAAAAAGAAATTGACGATAATTTACTATGGTTTTCCTTAAATCGTCACCTCAAGAAAAACACAAATACCATCTTGAAATTCCTGCTTCTAGACTGCAAAATAGAACCCTAAATTCTCATCCTAGGTTCCCATCATTAACTCACAGATATTCTGTTCTATCCCAATTTATATCCTTCTCAAAATTCCATTCCTATATTCTGGTATTATTTTTCGTTGTACTCTAGAGTCTACAGAACCTAGCAACCTAGGCTCTGATACCAAAATGTAACTACCTGAAAATTTATACCATTATTTTCTTAATATACATATATATATATATATATATATATATATATATATATATAGACTAATAGTATTTTTACTCTGATACCCCTACAACGACTACGAGAAAACACCTATGTAGCGAAAAACGTAAAACTGTACAACCACTATTACAATACCAGAATATAGTATTATCCCCAAAACATATATATATATATTGATCGGTACAAAACTACAAGTGCACAGTATCATACTTTTATAATACAGTGATGTGAAGAGTATCGTCCTCACGGATTGATGTTTTAATTTTACCAAGTATTGAAATTGTACTAATCCTGATTTTGTTTAGAAAGATTGATAATTTTAGAATACGAAATTGAAATAAGGCTACTTTAAATAAACTATTCAATGGAAAATAAAACTGGTTGCCACGTATCAAATTAATGAGGGTGAAAACTTCTAGGAAACTAATTTCACCAAGTTTCTCACTATGCTTTACTCATCTAGCTAATTTGATTTTGTTTACTCTGTTTATTAGCAAATCTCCAAATTTTTTTCCTAAAAGCCTCTTTTGATTTTCAATCAGAACCTATTCTTGTTTATTATTTAACATAAGAGTATGCAAATTAATAACCCAAGAACGTAATAAGACCCTCGATTTTTTTTATGCTACGTAAGTTCATACAAGTCTTTCAATCTCTATATTCACCTATGCTGAATTATCTTGGATCTATCCTATAATTCCCCTTTTTCGGTAGCAAATCACATGACCAACATCATATAATTAATGACAAGTTAATTAAAAGCATTACGCACGGAATAATTCTAACAAACATTAAAGAAAATTACTTCAGATTAGCATCAAAAAGTAAACATAGTTTAAAACTGGGCTACATCATTTTCCTAGAATAAAAAAATTAGATCATGCCGAAAAATAAATAAAACATAAACGTTTTCACCATGCGTTCTTTTATTTGGAGAGTAGAAGAAAAATCAACACCCACAACACTGTCGTCGTGCGCTGTGAACACCCTGAGCACCGTCGTTGTTTGCCGCTTTTCGGTTCCCAAAAAGATATTATTTTTTGTGTGCCACCAGCCACCTCTCTTGCTACTATTTTTTTTTACCTTCATCCACACAGCTGCCTCCAAAAGCCACCCAAAAGAATTCCCTGGCTGCCTCCAAGAAGACCTCCTCGGCTGCCTCTTATGTATGTCTCCCAAAAAAATATTTTATTAAAAAAAACCTCTAGTGTGTGGTGCAGCCTCCTTCTTGTGTCTCCCCCAAAAGAACCCTTTTTCCCAAAAACCCTTGTGCACGACCTCCCAGTTTAGCGCTCCTCACGGCCTCCCCTAAAAAAATCCTAAATGGCCTACCCCTTTTTGACTTTTCCACATAATTTCTTTTCTTTCCTTTTCTTTCTTTTCTTTTCTTTCTTTTGTGTTTCACCCAGAACATCACCTAAAGGACCTGGCTGCATGGCAGGGTCACATCATCTTTTATTTTTTATTTTTTATTTTATTTTTCAAAAGCACATGGTCTGCCCTGACTTTGAAGCCCGATTTCGACCTTCCTACAGCACATAACTCTCAAGGCTCAAAACATAAAAATTGTAGATAACTTCCTCTGATTTCCACAAAATTTTGAATTATCTCAATCGAAGTTCGAAAGAGAAAGTTACGCCCAGATTACGAAGTAATGTTGAGTTAGTCCATAAAAATAACGTATGATAACTTCACGTCCTATTTCGACCTTGATGTGTCTGGTATTTCTCAAAACTCAAAAAATGAAAGTTGTAGAGAGTTCTCTTAGCTTTTTACAGAATCTTTAATCATCTAAATTTGATGTCCGATGAGAGAGTTATGCATAGATTACACACAAGCTCATTCATACACAATTCACACAACTTTGATAATTTCCTCGAATTTCTATAGAATTTTGAATTATTTCAATCGGAGTTCGGACGAGAAAGTTACGCCCAGATTATGAAGTAATGTTGAGTTAGTCCATAAAAACAGCATATGGTAACTTCACGTCCAATTTCAACCTTGATGCATCTGGTATTTCTCAAAACTCAAAACATGAAAGTTGTAGAGAGTTCTCTTAGCTTTTTACAGAATCTTTAATCATCTAAATTTGAGGTCAGATGAGAGAGTTATGCATAGATTACTCACAAGCTCATTCATACACAATTCACACAACTTTGACGCAAGTCACTCATGTAATTTCATCATTATATAGCCATCAAGAACAGTATACTCACGTAAAATTAACTAGCAAGCACAATTTAGAGTTAATGTAGTCATATAAATTCGAGTATAAATAGGCAAAACTTCGAAGCGTGTGTAATGTGTATGACTCGTGACACCCCAGATATCCATGGACACCTACAAAACTGTTGCTTTGACTCGACCTAACTAGTATACCCTTAAAAAAACTCGAAAAGAATGATTTGACTCGTCATATGTGAGGAGGAGTGTCATGATCAAACATCCCACATACTGCAAGGAACAAACACTAAATGTACAGAGTGGACAAGTCTGAAAAGGATCCAGCCTATTTATGAGGTGTCGGGTCCTTCACCCTAGCATCTACTCACCTACTTGCCATATCCAACCAAGACCACCCTAGATTAACTTATTCATAAACGAGACATGAATACATCTGAGACATTAGGCGGGTGAAGAGTCTTCATATGTGGAGAACATGTGTCGTGTCCCTGACTTTTGTTGTAATTGTGTCTAGCAAGTATTAATCTTTCACCTCTTATGGGGTATTTCTATTTCTATTTTTTCTTTCTTTTACTCATTTTTCAATTTCTTTCTTTTCATGGTTAGTTAGGACAATCATAACATTTATTTTATTGTTTTCATACCACCCATGTGCATTAAGCTCAAACAAGAGACCATGAAATAAGTCTATTTCTAGGGATGACTCAGCCTTCACATCTTGAGTAGGCTACAAGACCTAGGTTTCTATCTTCCCACTAGATGTCACCCCTAGGCTAGCAAGTAAAAAACCAAGACTAGTGTACAAAGAATATCCATAAAAAATAAGAAAATTTTAGTTTCATGAACTTTGAGTTGACGTCAAGAACTTAAAAGAATGATAAATGACTCAACAGTACCTTACAAGGCATCAAAGTCGCCACAGGCGCTCTCTCAGTGTTCACAAGGAACCCTAAGTGCTACAAGTCACGTGAACATTTAGTTTTTTATTAGCCTCAAGAGATACCATGTGGATACAAGAGTTTATATAGCCAGATTAACACAATTGAACTACCAATCAACCTTCAATGAGTACAATTCATAGTTTAGCCATATAAAGAGAAATGACACATAAATGACCCAAGTGTGTACTCTTAGGTTATATGCAAGTATTTGAAGGGCATAAGTAGTGTCACTCATTGCCTAATCATCCATATTCAATTTTTTTTTTCATGTTATTCAAAATGAGAAAGATTGAAGAAAAAAAAGAAACTTCCCTGGCTTCTTGGTGAATCCGTCGATAAATTAAATTTTCAACTCTTTACTCGTGTCAAATAGACCTGCATGAAAAATATAAATTATTCAAAGGTTAATAGATAAATAAATAAAGTAATAAAGATAAAATAAATAAACAAAAGAAAAAATCTTTAGGTTGCCTCCCACAAGCGCTTGTTTTAATGTCTCCAGCCAGACTTTTCAATCTTCATCAACCAGGATCTCCAAGAGCAATAAATGCACAGTTCCTCTCCTTTTGTTCTCCATAGTAGTACTTTAATCTCTAACCATTAATTTTGAATATATTCCCTATCTTCTCCTTTAAGTCTATCGCTCCAAAAGGGAAAACTTTGTCAATTGTATAAGGACCTGTCCATCTTGACCTTAACTTACCCGGGAAGAGTTTTAATCTTGAGTTGAAGAGTATAACTTGTTGTCCTAGAGCAAACTCATGCCTAAGACTTTGTTTGTCATGCCACTTCTTCGTCTGCTCTTTGTAGATTTTTTCATTTTTATACTCATCACCTGAGAACGCATAGCATAAATGCTTAGGGAATTTCTTCAACTTTGGAGATATAGGTTGCTTCATGTTTTCTTTGGAGATTACAAAATATGTCTTTGCTACCATAGGTTCTAGCCTCTCCACACACTGATGTGTTGTAATCTGCTACAAGGATCATTTTAGGTGATCAGCTGGTACATCTTTTTGAAAGGCTTTTTCTACACCTTGCTGAATGTCATCTACCCGAAAGCAAGTGCTTGGATCTTCTAGGAATCTAATGTTTTGGGAGATGTTGAACATAACATCTTCCTTGTCCACTCTTAATGTTAACTCACCCTTTTGAACATCAATTAAAGCCCTTCTAGTGGCCAAGAATGGTCGGCCAAGAATTAATGGAGCTTCTTGGTCATCCTCCATATCTAACACCACTAAATTAGCAGGAAAAATGAATTTGTCCACCTTTATTAATACTTTTTCTATGATTCTGCATGGATACTTAATGGATCGGTCTGCTAGTTGCAAAGATGGTTGTTTGTTTCATCTCTCCAAGTCCTAATTTCTTATAAACAAAAAGTGGTATAAGATCAATGCTACCACCAAGATCATATAAAACTTTATCAAAAAAATGAATTTCCAATAGTGCAAGGCAAAGTAAACTCCCTGGATCTTTTAATTTTTAAGACAATTTTTGTTGAAGAATAGCACTGTATTCTTTGGGAAGCTTCACTATTTCAAACTCCTCCAACCTTATTTTCTTTGAAATGATGCCCTTCAGGAATTTGACATAATTTGGCATTTGTTCCAAGGCATCTGCAAAAGGAATGTTTATGTGATTTTTCTTAAAAATGTATAAAAACTTAGAAAATTGCTCATTTAATTTTTGTTTTTGAAAACATTGAGGATAAGGAAGTGGAGTAGAGAGAATAAGAGGATTTTCTATAAATGAAATTGTTGGAGGCGTGTCCGTCTCTTTTGGTGTGTCATCCACAATCTCGTCTTCTTTCACTTTATTCTTGCCTTGGCCATTTTTTTCAGCTGTAGGGGTGGACATGGTTTCCTTTTCTGGTGATTTCTCGATTTTTCTTCTACTCCTAAGTGTGATGGCCTTGCATTGTTTCTTAGGATTCACTTCTATGTTGCCAAGAAAAGTTCCTCTCTATTGGGCATTGATGGTCAGGGCCAGTTGCCCAATTTGCATTTCAAGATTCTTCATAGTGGCTCCCATATTGCTATAATGAGTCTCATTGTCCAGCCATGAATCAGTCTTTTGAAACCTTGCTTTTGTCTCCTCAACAAATGATATAAGGGCATCCTCAAGTGACATCTTCTTCTCACCTTGATGACTATCAAGTCCCGGAGGAGGTTGCAACACATTCCTTGTATTTCCATAAGACAAACTCTCATGATTTCGAAGCCCTGGATAGTAATATTGTGGCAAAGGATCACCATGATAATTGTAGTTCTGATTGTTGATGTATTGAACCTGTTCTTGACTCGCTCCATTGCTTGGATCTATCCTACTTGTAGCTACCACATATTCTGCACTTTGTGGTATCCTCTAGGTTGTCATAACTAAAATTTGATGGGATAGAGAAGCAACTTGAGCTGAAAGTGAAGCAAACGACTCCAATTTATGAATCCCAACAACTTTCTTAGCCATAGTTCTTTTAGTTAGCCATTGATAGTTATTTGAGGTCATTTCTTCCAAAAGAGCAGTAGCACCCTCAAGTGTATTTGACATCAAAGTTCCCCCAGATGCAGCATCAACTAAAGTCCGAGTTTGCCGATTTAACCCATTATAGAACATCTGAATATGTAACCAATCCGAAAATCCATGTTGTGGGTAATGTCGAATCAAATCCTTATACCTTTCCTAAGCTTCATAGAGTGTCTTAGTCTAATGGTGTCTTCAGTAACACCATTGATCTTTACGGTATCACAAATCTCTAGAAAGATCGCCAGACGGATATTGGGATCATCAAGTGGTGATCCATTGAATTGGGCCTGCTGCACCATGCTGATTAATGCGAGTTTGAGCTCAAAATTGTTGGCATTAATGGGTTGGCATTTGATACCTGAATAGTTATCATTCACAACTTGCCATACATAATCCTTTAAGGCGCGTGGCTGCACATTGTGCTGTCCGTTATCCATAGCTAGTACCTTCTTCTTCTTCTTCTTCTTCTTCTTCTTCTTCTTCTTCTTCTTCTTCTTCTTCTTCTTCTTCTTTCTTAGTGCCCTGAGAGTTCTTTCAATCTCCGAATCAAAAGGAATAATCTCACGAGTTTTAGCACTGCGCATCCAACATTAAAAAAAAAAAAAAAAAAAAACCTGAAATAAAGAAGGTAAAAATAAAATAAAATAAAATAAAATAATGTGAAAAATAATAAAATAAAAATATATATATATATATATATATATATGTAAAATTCTAAATTAAAACCAAGATTACTTTGCATCGATATTGGCAAAAATAAGAAAAACTCGATCCCCGGCAACGGCGCCAAAAACTTGATTGGTGCAAAACTGCAAGTGCACAGTATCTTAGTTTTATAATATAGTGATGTGAAGAGTATCGTCCTCAGGGATTGATGTCTTAATTTTACCAAGTACCGAAATTGTACTAATCTTGATTTTATTTAGAAAGATTAATAATTTTAGAATGCAAAATTGAAATAAGGCTACTTTAATTAAACTACTCAACTGAAAATAAAACTGGTTGCCACGTATCAAATTAAAGAGGGTGAAAACTTCTAAGAATCCGATTTCACCTAGTTTCTCACAATGCTTTACTTATCTAGCTAATTTGACTTCGTTTTCTCTGTTTGTTAGCAAATCTCCAGTTTTTTTTTTCCAAAAGCCTCTTTCAATAGTCAATTAGAACCTATTCTTGTTTATTACTTAACATAAGAGTATGCAAATTAATAACCCAAGAACACAATAAGACCTTCGATTTTTTTATGCTATGTAAGTTCATACAAGTCTTTCGATCTCTATATTCACCTACGCTGAATTATCCTAAATCTATCCTATAATTCCCCCTTTCGGTAGCAAATCACAAGACCAACATCATCTAATTAATGGCCAGTGAATTAAAAGCATTAAGTGCATAATAACTCAAACAAATATTAAAGAAAACCACTTCAGATTAGCATCGAAGAGCAAGTATAATTTAAAACTGAGCTACATTATTTTCTAGGATACAAAAATTAGCTCATGCTAAAAATTAAATAAAACACAAATGTTTTCACCATGCATTCTTTTATTTGGAGAGTAGAAGAAAAATCAACACCCACAGCACCGCTGTCGCACACCGCGAACACCCTGAACACTGTTGTTGTTTGCCGCTTTCCGATTCCCGAAAAGATAATATTTTTTTTCTGTGTGCCACCAGCCACCTCCCTTGCTATTGTGTGTGTTGACCTTCAGACTTGCAGCCGCCTCCACTATTTCTCAAAACTCAAAACATTAAAATTGTAGAGGGTTCACTTAACTTTCTACAGCATCTTGAATCATCTGAATTTGACATCGGATGATAGAGTTACATATAGATTACGAAATAGTATTGAAAACGGCCTCTCTTTATGTGCATGGCTCGACTTACAAAAATTACCCTGCAATAATAAAATATGACTGTCCGTAGATTTTCAATAAAAGTAGGTTAATTATCTTTAAAATTATCAGGTGAGCTCGATGATTAAAATATTAGACAAAATCAAGCATTTAATTAAAATTATGATCTTGAATGTATGAATTTAAATGCATAATTATGCAAATGTGGCACGTTATATATATATATATATATATATATATATATATATATATATATATATATATATATAAAACTACACATATTCCTAGCAACATCTATCAAAACCCCTGAATGCAAATCAAGATACATCCTCTTGAAAACACTTACGCTACAAACATGGCAATGTAAATGACCTCTCTATCTTCGAGCCTAATCTGCTCGTCTAGTTAGATCACCTGAAAAATGTTAAATTATTGAGATGAAACAGCTCTCAGTAAAAAGAAATATACTATTACAAGTGTGTGGCAACTGAATTTATATGAATAATATACCAATAATTAACTGCAACTGATATAACACGTAAAATGATGTACAGTATAACTCACACCTATGTGGCTTAAAATACAACTTTATTATCTGAACTTTCTAATTATTCGTACTGCTAGTATTATAATATATATGATGTTATTCTGTAATTCTATATACATATAAATAACTATGTAAACATTCCCTGGAAAAATATATGTCATGATTTAACCCCTCATGACAGGGTTGTGCGACCCATAGGCAGGACTTAACACTGGTTGGCCTACCAGGATAAGTCAATCGAAACTCTATCATCATCAGATCGGCCTCCTCAACGCAGAATACTGGGGAGCCTACAATCCCTCTAAAGCATGGTAACTTATCTCCCCATCGTCAAACCGGCCACCTCAACCCAGATTTCTGGTGAGCCTGCAATCCCTCCAAGGCTTGGTTGACTAAAACCCACACACTATCTAAGATATGTGGTTGCACTCTGATTTGAAATAGCTAAAGTGCCTTACTCTGCTGACTGAATTGATTCATTAGGGATCTGATATTATATAATACTATTATATATATATATATATATATATATATATCTGTGTGTGTGTGTGTGTGTGCATCTTACTGTTTTACCATGATTTTGATACCACTGGAATAACCATAACATTGTGATATCTAATCTAAGTAACTATAATATCTGTATAGCTGAATATCTGAATATCTGAATGACCGAGTATCTAAATGTTATGGTTTTGAAATCTGTAAATATCATGGTATTCTATAAATTCCGAAAATATAAGTTTCTGTATGTATACTATCATGGTATTCTAAAATTGCTATAACACATGTTTCCGTGCACATACTGTAAATCATGTTATACTGGAAGCTATATAAATTCTATATTGATCTGCTAATAACTCATGCCATACAACTAAATAAATCCATATTCTGAAATCTGTATTTTCTAGAAATAAAATAATTTATGAACTGTATACTTAATTGGAAAAATATATAATTTAATTCCTTTAAACATCTATAAGTCACATCCCAAAATACATATACTTTACTTATAACAATTTCTAAAATTTCTAGCATAGCATATTTCCCTTACCTAGCAAACTGAGTTCATTTGTCAATCCTAACTCACGCCCACTGCATTCATAATTCCAAAATCCCGAAATTGTACACACATGCACACACACGCGCGTGCGCGCGCACACACACACACACACACACACACACACACACACATATATATATATATATATATATATATATCCCCGTCAATCAACTGAATCCCTAGAATAATTTCCATGCTCACATTTTCCTATACTATAGTTTATTTATCATTTACTTGGGTTCCTGATCCTTAACCCATGCTTGTGGTGCTTGGAAGTCCAAACCCTAAAATCGTAACACCCTAGTTTGATCATCCTAAACACCAATATATCAATATGTAATATAAAATCTAGTCTTAGAAAAGCCTACTAACCAAATATACCTTAAATAACTCACTTACCCTGATTTTGGGATGGTGCCCAAACTTCTCAAACCAAAATTTTGGTCTAGCTAAGTTGTAGAGAATCTCCCCAGGATCATCATGGTAGCTTCTGATCGTCGAACTGGGGAGAAATGGAGCAGAAAATCTAGAGAGAAGGTAGAGAGGCTGAAATTCTAGAGAGAGAAATAGAAGGGAAACGAAATTTCTTACTGGAAATGTGATTTTTGCATATTTATAGGTGACCGACCTGACATGTGGCTTCGTTGACGAGACACGTGGCCTCATCGACGAAGTGAAGAAAGCAGTTCATTGACAAAGGTAAAGAACTCATCGATGAACCAATGGGTTTGAAATACAACCTCTCGAAATCTCTTCATCGATGAAACACTGAACTTCGTATATGAATCCTACAAGGAGTTCGTCGACGAAACCAAGGCATTCATCGATGAACCTTGTTTTAACCCTTTTTAAATTTTCCTTCCTCTCCATTATTTTATTATTATTATTTTCAGGTCTCTACATCATAGGTCTCCTTACAATTTGATGACTAAGTTGCATAGGATACCCATGTGGAACAAGGAAAGCCTCATAAACATAGTGAGTAGATGAAAAATAATAAGGAACACATGGGTGTCATTGAAGAACAATTAAGACCAGCCTAAAACATACAAAATTTGGAGTCAATAGAGTTTGAATATTGTCGATGCCTATTTTTTACCCAAAGGTCTTTTATAGTAGTCAATGGGTTTAAGAAAGTTTTAAGCCCTTTTATGGTGATTTAACTACCATTTAGGGCCTCTGAAGGGCTTCTTAGGGCTTTAGTTGTGTCTCAAAGGCTTCTAGGCTTATCTAGGATTCTTTGGATAGAAAAATCCTCGATGCAATCTCAAAAACAAATGAAGGTGTAGATTTCCTGTGGAGAAACAAGGTTGAAACCTTCTTGTGTAAACTTGATCTGGAGAAGGCTTTTGATCATGTAAATTGGGATTGCCTTAAAAACATTATGACTGTCATGGGATTTGGAGAAAAATGGAGGAATTGGATTAAATGATGCATCTCAAGAGCCACCTTCTCGATGTTGGTTAACGGAGAAGCTACTGGATTCTCTAAGAGCTCAAGGGGCCTAAGGTAAGGCGGTCCCTTCCCCTTTGTTTTGGTTATGGAAGCTCTTTCTCAGACGATCTCCAAAGTCATGACCAAAACTTTGTTTGGGGGAAATAAATATTCATAATTCGTCACACTCCGTTGCTTTATCCCATCTCTTATTCGCAAACAATACTTTGATCTTCTCCAACTACTTTTCCTCTACTTTCAATAATTTACAGGCAATTCTGTTTTGTTTTAAGGCAGTCGCGGGATTAAAAGTAGCTATCAGCTTATCAAAAAGTTTTATCTTTCTGATTGGAGCCCTTGAAGGTGCAGAGAAGAAGATTAAAATTCTCAACTGCAATCTGGATACCTTTCCCACATCGTACTTGAGACTTCCCATGGGAGTCAAGTCAAATGCTAGGTTTATTTGGGATACGGTGGTGGACAAAATGCATGTCTTTTGGTGAAATGGCATACCAACAAGTCATTAACTAGTTATATAATATTGATATGTGTAATCCAGTCTTCTGCTTTGATTTTCAATTTGTTGGAGATGTGGCTCATATTTGAGTGGAACGCATGCAACGGGAAAGCATAGTGAAGCAATGAACAGGGGAGAAGTTTGTAGGAAGAAACCATCGACGGTTTTGTTGATGGCATATGACCGTTGATGATTGCCCTAAATCGGTCGATGGTTTGAATTTAGTTTGTAGGATTAAGCACTCGGCTTTAAACCTTCGGCAGTTTAGCTGAAACCATCGACGGTTTCGTTCGACGCTGATCAAGGAATTCGAATCAGAGATCAGTAGATTAAGGATATTTGAAGGATTTTCCTCCGGGATTTGATATAGGAGTATTGTAGATAGTATCTAAGCCTCATGCACGCATAGGATTTGTATATATACATTATTTTGTTATCCTAATTTAAGCTTGAACAGTCTGATAGTGAAAAATCAGTCGTTGCTTTCGTGGACGTAGGCATATTGTCGATCCACGTAAATCTTGTGTCTTTGACTATTGTTGTTCATGTATTCTTTGTGTGATTGTGATTGCTTGTTCCGTATATTCATCATTGAGTGTTTTGCATCAATTGTTTCGGATTAATCCAAGTGATGTGAGGTTTCCGCTGCGCATTCGGTATCAATGATTGGTATCAAAGTGCCAATTGTGCACAACACGATTGCATTATTAAATTTGTCATTGAAATTAGACATGCTAGGAAGTATTTAACTCACGCAGGAAACAAAATTTAATATGCATGCATGAATAGAGGGAGCTGGGATTATACATCGCATGGTGATGAATGACATGTCTAAAACAGAAGATCAAAGTGAAAGCAATCTTTAATTTCCGATAAAAATTATATTAACTAAGTGAACATCACTAAGAGATGATCCCTTCATTTTGCACAAGGAAAAATAACTTATTCAACAAAATCCCACTTACAAAATCAAACTAATATCACCATACGTAACACAGGAAACAAGCTGTTGACACTTACATAATAACCACACACACGCTTTAAATAAATAGTTGTAGCTCTCAAATCAAACAAGCTTAATTAAGTATATAAACTTCAGGTGCACTTGAATCCAGAAGGGGTCTTCTTCCCACAGGCGTTGAGAAGCAAGCCCAGCGAGACAGGAACATTCAGGTTGATGCCCAAAATGTTTGCCTTAATGGCAGTGCAAAGGCAAACAGCTGCGTCAAGATCAGCAAGGCCCTTAAGGAGACTGCAGCATGGAGTTACGGATGGGTTGCCCACCACAGCATGGATCAACCCATTGAGCACATCAGCACACACACCCAGTTTTAGGGCATCATTAGGGCACTTGCCCGAACCCGATCCCGAACCAGAGCTTGGAGGCGGAGATGGCTTTGGCGTGGGCTTGTTTGGACTCGAAGGCGGAGATGGCTTTGGCATGGGCGTGTTCGGACCTGGGCAGGTGCCACAGCCGGAGACAAGGGCACAGAAGAGGATGTTGAGGATGACGAAGAGAGCAACTGAAGCAGAGCTCTTGGCCATGTCTCAACTAACACAAATACGTACTAGCTAGTTGAAGAGAAGTGAGAATTGAAGCTATTGCTGTATTATTGGTGTGGGGATGGAGGGAATAAAGGTGAGGTGTAGGGTATTTATAGGGTTTAAGGGGGAAGGGTGATCTATTCAATTAATGTAAACAGGAAATAACTAAGTATAATACGGAATTAAAAATGGGAGGCAGCCATGTGAGACCTTGGGATTTACATAGCTGGCAAAACCAGGAGATCGTTACATAAACGTTTGGATGTTTTTGTGGTGGGGATCGGCAAATTTCCATGTTCCCTGCTGCATCTTTAACTTGTACGTATTAATGCAGCCAATATTGCAGCAGTGCACCCACAGATATGCGATGCATTGTCATCCATTCTTTGAGAGCTGAAAAGAAAAATTGTTGATTAAATTAAGTGGGTACGCAATCACAAAATGGGACTCGTAATTTCCTAATGATCTTTTATCGACTGCGGAGGATCAGTGGTAGTGAATGAATTAAAGGAGCCCATGAATCCCATTTCTGCTTGACTGGTGATGCATGGGGTGCGTCACATTGTGTGGACGCCTCTTCTGATAAATTACTAAATAAACTAGTTTTTGTCTTTGAGGAAAAACATAAAAACTTGATTTTTCTGTGAGTTTGATTAAATTTGGTCTAAGATATACACAAGGCATGTCGGTAGACATGTCGGTGCGCTAGCCGTCTACTGAAATTTCTTTCATTAAAATGCTTATATTTTATTTATTATGTAAACTTAGTTATAATAGTAAAATAATATAAAATTTTAGTTTAGTTAGTAATATTACTAACACAGCTTATTCATAATACTGAATTGATATTTTTATGTTCAAAAATTAATTTTTAATATTTACTAAAATTACTATCACACTGTTTAAGGCTTTTTGAAGTACAATAATTATTGACTGTTGCATAATTAATAATATTATTAAAATTAAGAAGAACTAAATACAATTTTTTACGTGTTATAATTTATTATTGTCAATGAGAAGCCAATAATGATGAATTCTGTTAATAAGAAATTCTAATAAAAACATGAATTTTATTATTAGGGGATCATACTTAATGAAAAATAATTATCATATATTTATAATATATTATTTTTAATAATAAATTAATCAAATAATCTTGAATTGTGTTATTTAGACAATATTAACTAGCTAATACAATTAATTTAATTATTAATATTAATAAAATTAATAAATACAGTAAAAACTAAATTCATTTCATTTAATTAGGTAAAAAAATATTTATGTTCAAAAATTGATAATGACTGGTCATCTTAACTTTAAAGTATTAATAAAACTATCAATTTAACTAATTGAGATGATATTAAAATAAATTAAGTCATATTTTATGTCACTATTTATCTTATAGGTTCTTGTCAATAATAAAATGAAGTTGAACTATTACTTCTTCTAAAGTTAATAATATTATGAATAGAAATAAAAATAACATTTTATTTTGTTAATTACTATAAAATGTACTCTTTTAATTAGAAGATAATGACAAAGAGTAATGCTAATGATTATATTAATTAAAATAATGAATTTAAGGAGATAATATTAGCATAAATAATTAATCATATATTATTTAATTTATAATTTATTATAATATATTTATTTTAATTATTTATTGATGGGGATCAGCATGCCTTATCCCTTTCTTCCACTGATGTTGTCACACGTGGACGGCCCCCGATGTCCACTCCTTTGCTGACATGGTAACACGTGGACAACCTCCAGATGCCCACTTTAGTTCATAACTATTTTATAGGAACCCATGGGATTTAATTGATTTGTACTTGCTTGGATATTTTGGATTTGATATTTTGCTTGGAAATGCCATTTCAAGACTAAGTAGGTATCAGAGCTAAGGTCGAGATAGGCAAACCCTCTAATTCCCAACATCTTCATTTTTTTTCTCCCACTGAATTGATGTGCACTTTTCTCTATCACAAACTTCCCATCTTCAAAAGAGTTAAACAAAAAAGTTGTGGAAATTTTTCTTAGCATTCTTTTGGTACCAAGATCACCCTATTAGGAGTTCTATAGCAAAAGTTATGTCTTAAATACCGAAGGGTGTTCGCAGGTGAAATTGCCCATCCATTAGTAGCTTGCAAATTTCAGAAGATTTTCCAGAGTGTCTCGATTAGAGTGCAACTAGGACACCATGAGGTGTGACAAGATCTCTTAAACACTGATGATTTCTAGAGTGCTTCGACTAGGAGTGTGACCGAGAGCCTTGGAGTGCGACTTAGTTGACTGTGCCACTATTCAAACACCAAAATAAGCGAGTTTAAGTTCAAGATCCATGTGGCCCCCACACGTTCTTGTGGGCCCCACATGGATTGAGCTTCCTTTTTACTTTTATTTAATGTGTAATATTGCAAGACAATTTGCTTGAATGCATGTGTTTGCTCCTAAAAAGTTGTCCTTAGTAAGTTGTGTGTGTTAGTAATTTGTGTTGGAGTCTTTAATATGTCTAGTAAGTTGTCATCGTTAATTAGCATCTCTCCCACACTTGTGTGGGAAGTTCAAGTGTGTTTATTTCCTTGTCTCCCCCTCCCCCATATTAACTTATATATTTTCATCGTAAGACCTGGAAAAGCAGCTGATATTGATATTGAATTAAAAAAGGGATTTGCTTTGTGAAGCTTGTTAGCTTTGTCCGATCCATGTGATTGTGTAGTGAGAGGCTACATCATTCTCCCCAAAGATCAAGTAGTGAGAAACCACTATTCTATCTAGCGACTCCATCTCCACATATCCCAGACTCATCACACGACCATCTCCATCATACACCCACACAACCATTTTATATGCATAGTAGTTCCACTTCCATCATTACATTTCGAAGTTTGTTCCAAGGATTTTGTGGCAAGATTTGAGTTTGTGTGAATCATAACAAATCATCCAATGATTTCATTGGTAAGATTGATATTTTCATAAGCCTTTAGCTAGTTGTGAACTTTAGTTTGAAGCCCCATAGTCCCAATTGAAATAGTCTTTGAATTCCTACAATTTATCTATATTCTTGCATCTTACTTAATCTTGTGTTGGATCATCTCCAGTCCTCCCAGATATTTTCCTTTGGCAAGGTTGTAATCTTCCTAAGCCATATTTGATTATAAACCATTACTTTATCTTGTAAGCCTTTGCTTGAAAACCCTAAAATTTTATGTTTGTTAAACCCTTTGAATTTCGAAATTACAATATAATTACTTGCTAGTCTAAAATCAATTTTGGGAATATAATTGTGCTAACATAGAACTACATTTTTGAAAAATTGAAATAGAATCTTTTCCACATTTAACTTGTTTCCTTTGTGAAAGAACTCTAAGGACTAACTTCAGAACAACACCATACACCCTTTCAAAAATCCTATAACATGTGAAATATAGCATGATATATGGTGTTTATGTTTGGATAATTGAATTCTTAATTTAAAGTATTTTGAGTGTATGTGCTTATGAGGGTTGAATCGTAGGACATAGGTTGACCAACCCCGTCCTACATTATCTTGGTATCAGAGCCTAGGTTAGACTAGGCTAAACCCTCAAAGTCCCTTTTCCATAGCAACCGTAGGATTTCAATTTCAAACTGAAACAGTTGACAGATTAGCCTTGTACAACTTGTGCAGATTTTGAGTTTTTCCTAGAACAACTCTCCTATATTTTGAATTTTAGATATTTGGAACTTATTTAGGTTAGGTTTACATCTGACCCTACTTTGTGTGACCAAACACCATTCCAAAGAACTGCCCTAGTGATGTCTGAACCCTTCCCCAACCCCTAAGATGCCAACTCAAGTTGGGAATCTTTATCCAGCTCGTAGGACTAATGTTGAGAGAGATGCCTCAATAGATAAGCTTCAAGATCAAGTCCATGACTTGAATCAAGAGCTAATTGAGACACTCCAAAGACTAGATAAGCTAGAAGTCCATAACCCACCTCAAGACAATTTAGAGTCGCACATTGAGAGGGGTAGTGATGATGAGCAAACTAGAGAGTGCCTGAAATTGTACCTAGTGAGGGTGAGTTGTCAAGTGAGCCTGATGAGAGTGCCAGGTTGAGCTTGATGAGATGCATTATGATTAGTCCTAATGATAAAGAGGATTGGCATTGCACTTCTATTTTCCATACTTACATCAAGTGTGGAAATAAAAGCTACAAAATGATCATAGATGCTGGAAGTTGTATGAATGTAATTTCAAAATCAGCTTATAAAAACTAAAATTGGAAGTTGAGCCCCACCCACAACCATATAAGGTAACTTGGGTTGATGCCACCAACATATCTATAAGCCATAGATGTCTAGTCCCCATTAAGATTGGTGATTATGAGGACAAAATTTGGTGTGATGTCCTTCCCATGGACGTTGCCCATATTTTGTTAGGAAGATCGTGGTTGTATGATTCGAATGTCTCACATAATATACGGTCCAACACTTATTCATTTAGGTGTAATGGAAAAAAAATTATTTTAAATCCATTAGAGTCGAAATGTGAGAAAGATAAGAAGGAAAAGAAAGAAACTAACGTGGTGAATCCTTGAACGCCATAAGTAAAAAGCTATTTGAGAAGGGAAGTCAAGATACCTAGGTTGTGTCAGAGGTTGTTGCTAAGGAAACTGAAACACCCCTTTCTCAGAAAGAAACATCATTAAAAGTATCATCCATACCATATGATTTTAAGGATGTCATCTTTGAGCCACCTAGTGAGTCACCTACTATTAGAAAGAATCAAAATGTCAATAATCTTGTTCCTAGTTCATCTTTGCCTCATTTACCACATCATAGAGTGAACCTAAGATAAAATAAGGAGCTGAATAAACAACTGAATGAGCTGAAAGAACATGACCTTATTCGAGAGAGCATAAGTGACTGCCTTACTCTCCTTACTCCTAAGGAAGATGACACTTGGATTACATGCATCCATGATAAAGCAACTAACAAGATTGTCATCAAGAATAGGTTTCTTAAAACCATGTTTCCAATAGAGATGTACAACTCATAGGTTACTTCTTAAAAGCCTTGTGGAGTATCCTAGGCACCAAACTCAAATTTTCTAGTGCCTATCACTGATCGATCCCTAAAATGCATGATTTTAGAACCTCATCTATCTTTGCTTATCCTTAATTTATTATGTATTTACTCATTGTTATCATTGTTCGGAGCTATGCAAGGTTTGTTGGTTTTTTCAGGAAAAACAGGTTAAAACCAAGGAGTTAGGCATACGAGAAGCTAAAAAAGAATTTGGAGCCACAAAGTTCAAATCAGATGTTTAGCCAAGCTTCTAAAGCTTCAGATCATCAAAGGAAATGAAGGCTAGGCTCAACCAAGCGACTAGCAACATAAGGGGTGACCAAGTCATCTGCAAATTCCAAGGTTCAGATTAAAGATGATTTGCTGCAAGGTTTGACCAAGTCTCCGACCAAGTGATTCTCAAGGGAGACCATGTCAAGATACTATAGCATACTAAAGCCAGAACTACTGAGAGTATCGACAAAATGTTCAACGAAAGAGACCATAAGGAGCGACTATGTTAAGTTCCTGAGATTTCCTAAAGCTTAAGATACTGCAAGTCTCGACCATCAACTCAACTAGAAAGACCATATAGAGTGACTTAGTCAAAGATGTTGAAAATACAAATCCCTGTTTCCCACGAGTCTCGACCAGGATAAGATTAAGGGAAGCATGGGAGTGACTTGGTATGCAGTGATGATCTTCTGTGCGAGATTTGCTGCAAAATTTATTAAACTGAAAATCAAACCTTGTAAACCCTAGAGCCTATAAATATTCACTAAAAATAGGAGCTTTGGATTCCTCTTTGGCCAATTTTGGGTTAGTGATAGACCTAAAACTCCATTGAGAACCAACACTATGATAATTTACTTGCTTTCATTTACATTGCTATTGTGGTTCTCTATTGTATTTCTAATCATTAATGACAAACGAATCCATGTTCAATAAGAAACCATTTTTCCTGCTTTCATTTACATGCTTTCGATTTACATGTTTTGATTTACTGCTTTGATTACAATGAAGTCTTGCATGATAGGATGAGCAATACTACAGTCTCCACCAGATAGAAGTAGTTGGCTATGGATACCGCAGAGGTCCTCATGTAATCGTTGAGACAGGGTATACTCCGATTCCCAACCATGCTCCGAACGGTTGGTGCACCTTTACCACCCTGTGCCCTCAAATGACCCTCTCCCGCTTGGTATGAGATTCTCAATTTAGTACTTTTGCATATAGCTAGTTGAGCGTAGTCAGAGGCATGGCATCCTGAGTCTGATTCATATCTAAGCATCACATTGTAGGAGTAGGGTTAACTTAGATTTTATCTGCTTTCCAGTAATTGTTAGCACACTCATTACAAAATACCATCTTTTTCACTTTATTTTACACGAGGCAATAATAGACTATTTAAGAAAAGGTTTATAGCTACACGGTTTAGTCCATGTGGATCGACACCCTACTTCCCCACTTTCTAGTAGACTTGGGATCAAGTTAGGTTTATAAATATTATTTTTGGTAGTTAAAGACCCCAAGCCTTGGCGAGCCTACCAAATTTTGGCACCGTTACTGGGGACTAGGGTACGATTGTTAGCCAATTTCTTATTTAGTATATTGTTGCTTTGTTTGTATATAGATATTTTTTCTTTTCTTGTTTATATATTGAAGTCTTGAATCTCTGTGCTTAAATTTTGTATGTTTGGTCCACGTTATTTGGACCCCGAGATAGTTCCTATTAACCCCGAGATTAAGAAATCTCGTATGTCCCTTAGGAAACCAATCTCGAATCCTGAGTTTTCTAAGTCGTTCGAGCCAAAAAACATGGCCGAACAAAACCCACCAGTTTTTGCTGATCAAATCCCAAAACACCAAGCTCCCCACCTACCTATGGTGAGAGAGCAACCCCTTCTATCTCTTAGGGACTACTTTGTACCTAATGCCCACCTTTCATGGGAATTTTATAGAAAATATGTACCAACATCTGAATGAATTCTTAGATATATGCTCCACCATCCGTATACCCAATTTTAGTGATGACACTCTCCATGTTAGCCTCTTTCCATTATCTTTGAAGGATAAGGCCAAATATTGGCTGACATCCTTAGATTCGAACTCACTGGCCAACTGGGCCACCATGCAGCATGAGTTCGTGAAAAAGTACTTCCCAATTGGGAAGACAAACTTCAAGGGACTTGCAGAATAGCCCTAAGATCCAGTTGTAGTGCATATGGATAACAAAAAAAATAATTTCATCATGCAATCCCTAATTACATTATTAGGATTATACTTGCGAGATCTATCTAGTTTGATCCCAAATCTCCAAGTAATAAAACGAGCTCTTAAAGACGACCAGGAATCTTCTATTGTACTCCTTGAACACGCCTTGCTCCTGAGAGAGTGGGCTCGTAAGCGGCTGCTAGGGTTTTTTCTCTCACAAAACCACCAACCTCTGTCAGAGTCCGCTCATCTTACCCTAGCTATTGAGTGGAGCGCGTATATATAGGCTACAGTAGGAACCTCCACGCAAATATGACTAGGACTGTCATGCCCTGAACCCACAGATGGGTTTTAGGTGTGAATTTAGCAACCTAACCTATCTTTGTATCAATTTAAACATACATGATACAACACATTAAGAGGGTTCAATTTCGTGGGGTAAACGGATGCCCTATATACATACACATAAACATTCATACTCATCAAAATACGCAGCAGAATAAAATCTTTCTATATATAAATAGTACCATACTAGAGTCTATACCATACCGAGATATACATTCCCATAGATACAATACAGACACCGGGTGTCTACAAAATCCAACTTGGCAACCCAGTTACAAAACTCATACCTATCAAAACTAACGGCTGCTAAACGACACCCCTCGCTTCCGAACGCTAGGATGCTAGTTTCGGCTACTCGAAGGGCTTGAAAACATTTGTATATACATTTGGGGTGAGAAACCTCTCAGTAAGGAAGAAAACAGGTTATATTAGTGTGTGGCATATTAGTATTATTTTACATACGTCATAACACTATACAATATGATACAGTTCGAAACATTTCCATACTGTTTCATACAATTCCAGTATTTTCACAAAACCATTCTAGTACATACGATACCTAAAACATACGGTCAGTGTCATCACACTAGTATGCAACTACACTGTGGTAACCGAAGTCTCACAACGATTACATTGCTCCATACGCAACTATGTTGCGACGACCAAAGCCCTGTAGTGATTATATTGCTCCCTACGCAACTACGTTGCGACGACCGAAGCCTCACAGCGATTACATTGCTCCATACGGTGTAGAACACACCCATCGGTGACCAACCGAAACATACTGGTTATATTTCACACCCCGGATATAGAACCAACCACTCTCGCCCACGGTAATTAACCGGTACATGGCGCAGCATACGGTAATTAGCTGCCACAGCTGTTTTGGCGTACGGTAATTAGCCGCCCCTAGTCGATTTCAGAAAACCTGGAATCATTTTAGAACTCACGTTCCTATACATTTCGGCGTACAATAATTAGCCGCCCCTAGCTGTTTTACAAAATACATAGAACAATTGCATACAACCATACATTCCACACTTATTTGGTTTATGGAAAATCATATCATTTTTTTCAATTCAAATATACAATTTATGCAAATATGGAATACGGTCATCTCAATAATAAAATTTAAACATAACCAACCATTTTCCGAAAAAAAAGCAGAGATGATACCCGAAATCCCCAATTTTCTCAAAAAATTGTAACTCAAAAATCTCGTATTTTACTTGATAGATTTCCCTAAATACGTAGTCAAAACATACATACGATCGTAGCCTACAAGCTTACCGATCCTAATTTCGAAAATAAACTTATATAAACAGAATCTCCTTACCTTAACCTGAAATCCAACTACAAACTCTACGGTCTTCAAAACCACGAACCGAGACTCCAAAACCTATAAAACACAGTACAATACTTCCTTACAATCTCTACTACTACTCGTATTCTGAAATAGAAACAAAAATCGAGCCTTACCTCGATTTTGAACCGAAACCTGAAAACACTCGAAAAGGGATTCCGAATCCTCGAAGAGAACTCAGCCCTGATCTATGTGGTTACGTCGAATTAACAAATTAGGCGACGAACGGTGAATAAATCGAAGAGAGAGAGAGAGAGAGAGAGAGAGAGAGAGTGAGTGATTTCTTAACAATTAAGCAACCAAGATATATTTTTATAACCCCTTGACTCGGCCCTCCTCATCGACGAGATGACATCCTCATCGACGAGGTCTGAAGAACATTCGTCGATGAGACGGTGGCCTGGTCAATGAGGTCGATATTTCTAAATTCCCGAGCCTCGCGGCTTCTCCTCATCAACGAGGCTCTGAATTTCATCGATGAGGGATAGAAGGGCCTTCATTGACAAAATGCTGGCTTCGTCGAAGAAGCCTACTCTAGGACCCCTTTTTCCTTCTTTTATTTATTAAAATCCAAATCTCCTGGGTTGGGTTCTTACAACCTCCCCTCCTTACAAAAAATTGGTCCTCGAAATTTGCAATTTCTCATTACAAATTCAATTGTACTACTGAACACATACACACTAAGAAGAAACGGCGGACATTTATACGTAGCTCCATTACGATACATATATACATACACTCCCTCACTTATGGCGGAGGAATACCGTGGTTACATACATACACAGTCTCGAGAGCTCACAATACTATAGGACGCTCCCAAAGACTAACCACATACTACTATGATAACAGAGTACTACATACATACATACCAACCCTGTCATCTAACTACTACTCAAACAACTGCGGATACTTTTGGCATATTTCCATTTCCAATTTCCAAGAAGCTTCCTCAACTGCGTGATTCTGCCACAATACCTTTACTAACAGTATTTCCTTGGTACGCAACTTCTGAACTTTCCAGTCCATAATCTGAATGGGTACTTCTTCATACGCCATAGTATCCCCAATCTCTACAGACTCGTAACTAATTATGTGCGACGAATCCAACACGTACCTCCTCAACATGGATACATGAAACACATCGTGGATCCTCGAGAGTGATAGAGGAAGTGCAATTCAGTAGGCTACCGGAGCCACCCGTTCTAGGATCTTAAATGGTCTGACATACCTCGAGCTCAGCTTGCCCTTTTTCTCAAATCTCATCACTCCTTTCATCAGAGCAATGCACAGAAATACCTTACCCCCCACCTCGAATTCCAGCTCACGGAAGCAAACATCCGTGTAACTCTTCTGCCGACTCTAAGCCGATTTAATCCTATCTCAGATCAAACCCACCTTCTCAGACATCTGCTACACGAGTTCAAGTCCTAACACCTAACGTTTGCGAACCTCATCCTAAAACAAGGGAGATCGACACCTTCGACCATACAAAGCCTCGAACGGTGCCATCCCGAAACTAGCCTGGAAGTTGTTGTTATATGCAAACTCCACTAGTGGCAGTAACTGTATCCAACTACCACCGAAGTCTAATACATAAACCGGCAACATATCCTCCAAGATCTGTATCGTCCTCTTTGACTATCCATCAATCTGGGGGTGGAATGTTGTACTGAAAGTAAGCTTCATCCCCAGGGCTTCCTGCAAGATCTTCCTGAATTGAGAAGTATATCTCGGATCCCGATATGAAACAATGGACACAGGCACTTCGTGCAGTCTAACTATCTCCTGCACGTACAGGTCCGCTAGCCTCCTTAAAGGATAGCCAACCTTCATAGGTACAAAGTGAGCAGATTTCGTCAACCTGTCCACGATTACCCATATAGCATTCTACCTGAGAAGTGTTGGCAGAAAACTAGTAACAAAGTCCTTGGGAATATGCTCCCATTTCCATACCAGAATAGGCAAAGGCTGCAATGGCCCTGCTGGCCTCTGATGTTCAGCTTTCACCTGCTGACACGTCAGACACTGCTCCATGAATTGAGCAATCTATCTCTTCATATTAGACCACCATAAGGTCTCATGAAAATCTCGATACATTTTCGTACTACCAGGATGTACCGTATACAAAGAATGATGCGCTTCCTTAAGAATCGTCCTCCTGATCCCATTGTCGTTTGGAACACACAGCCTGGTTCCAAACGAAAACACACCTCCCTTAGAGATGTTAAAATCCGCAGCCAACCCCTACTGCACTTTCTCCACGGTCTGTACCAACTCCACATCATTAGCCTGCACGGCTTTAATACGCTCAAACAAAGTTGGTTGGATCACCAAACTAGCAATAAACGCCTGATGATCACCAGACACCAACTCAATGATGAGGCTCTCAAGATCCCATATAATATGATGCCGAGCTACAACTACAGATACTATCGCATGCTCTGACTTCTGACTCAATGCATCGACTACCACGTTAGCTTTTCCCAAGTGATAACTGATCGTGCAATCGTAGTCCTTAATTAACTCTAGCCACCATCTCTGCCTCATATTCAACTCCATCTATGTGAAAAAGTATTTGATACTTTTGTGGTCAGTGAAAATCTCGCACTGAACACCGTACAGGTAGTGTCGCTAGATTTTCAATGCATAAACAATGGCAGCCAACTCCAGATCATGCGTAGGGTAATTCTTATCGTACTCCTTAAGTTTCCTAGAAGCATAAGCTACTACCTTACCCTATTGCATAAGCACACATCCCAAGCCTTTCAAAGATGCATCGCTATAGATCACGAAGCCATCATTCCTCGAAGGAATGGTCATGACCGGAGCAGTAACCAGCCGTTGTTTCAACTTCTGGAAGCACTGCTCACAATCCTCGATCCAATCAAACTTCATACCCTTCCTGGTCAAATGTGTCAGAGGCCCAGATAACCTAGAAAAACCCTCCACGAACCGACAATAATAGCCCGCCAGTCCTAGGAAACTCCGAACGTCCTGCACACTCTTCGGTCTTGCCCAGTCGACTACAGCCTTAATCTTGCTAGGATCAACTGAGATATCACCCCTAGACACCACGTGGCCTAAGAATGCGACCTAATTCAACCAGAACTCACACTTCTTCAGCTTGGCATACAACTTCATTTCTCATAGAACCTCTAATACCAACCTCAAATGATTCTCTTGCTCTTCTGAACTCTTCGAATACACCAGAATGTCGTCAATGAACACTACTACGAATTAGTCTTGGTACTCATGAAAAACCCTGTTCATGAGATCCATGAACACCGCCGAAGCATTGGTCAACCCAAACGGCATAATCAAGAACTCATAGTGGCCATATCTGGTTTAGAAAGCATTCTTCGCCACATCATCAGATCGAACCCTCACCTGATGATACCCTGACAGTAGATTGATCTTCGAAAATACTTGCGTACCCCTCAGCTGGTCAAAAAGATCATCAATACGAGGCAAAGGGTAATGGTTCTTCACCGTCACCTTGTTGATCTCACGGTATTCAATGCACATGCGCATCGACCTGTCCTTCTTCTTCATGAACAAAAATGGAGCTCCCTAGGGTGATACACTAGGCCATATAAAATCCTGGTCCAGTAATTCCTGCAACTGCTCCTTCAGCTCTCGAAGTTCTGCTAGAGCCATTCAGTACAGAGCTTTAGAGATCTGTGCCTTGCCAGGCAACAACTCTATAAAAAACTTCATCTTACAATCTGGAGGTAAACTGGGTAAGTCTTTTGGAAACACATCTGGAAACTCATTGACCACCCGAATATCCTCGAGTCTTAACTTATCCTGTGGCGGTTCCTTCACACAAGCAAGGTACCCCTGACATCCGTCCAAGAATAATCTTCTCGCCTATAGTGCCGATAGAATTTATGGTGTCAAACGCACACACGATCCCACAAACTCATACTCCTATTTCCTAGGAGGTCTGAACACCACTACCTTCCTATGACAGTTAATCACCACATAGCTAGAGAACAACCAACCCATCCCTAGCATGACATCGAAACCCGACATATCGTATACTACAAGATTCGTCGGTAGTAGTCTCTCTTGAATTACAACTAGACAGTCTCCTAACATCTTACTACAGATCATTACACTCCCAATCGAGGTAACCATAGACAAACATCCATTCATCACTTAGGTTTCAACCCCACATAAACTCACAAATCTAGCAGATATAAAGGAATGAGTTGCTCCTGAATCAAATAAAACAATAGTTGCATTCGAAAGCAATAACATGGTACCTATCACCACATTCCCAGCGTGTTCTGCATCTGCTGGAGTAAGGGAGTATACTCTTGCCGGAGCCGTGTGTGCCTGGTAGTTCCCCCGAGGCATTTGATCACTCCTATGGTTCTGGCTCTGTGCAAGTGTAACCCTCCTCTGTTCCTGACAACTCTTCGATATGTGGCCCAGCTTGCCATAGTTGTAGCAGCTACCCCAGAACGGTTGACATTCACCATTGTGCCATTTACAGCACTTTGGCGCATGATGTGGAGGATGGATCCCCCTAAAAACTCAGCCGCTCGGTGTTCTGCCGATAACCTGAGTTGTAGTTCTTATTCTTCTTCCACTGACCCTATCGAGGACCAGTCTGAGACCCAAAAGATACCGGTTTCTTCCCTTGTTCATGTACCACCTCAACTTCTCGAAGGTCAGTCTCAACTATGGTGGCTTTGACCACCCAAACGGAGAAATCACGGATCTGCAGCATTCCCACAAGCTGGCGGATGTCTTTCCTCAGACCCTTCTCAAACATTCGAGCCTTCTCATACTCATTTGGAACCATGTATGGCGCAAAGCGAGATAGCTTGATGAATTCGGCGACATACCTTTACATCGACAAAGTTCCTTGCGTCAGGCCCAAAAACTCATCTGCCTTTGCATCCCAAGTGGAGACCGGGAAGTATCTCTCAAAAAATACCTCCTTGAAGCGGCCCCACGACATACCTGATGGACCAGCTCTTTACTTCTCAAGCTGACTTGTTGCCTTCCACCAACGCCCAGCTTCTCCAGACAACTGGAAAGTAGCGTAAAGGACCTTCTGCCCATCAGTGTAGTGGAGGACATTTAGAATCCTCTCAGTCTTCTCAACCCAGTCCTCCGCTATAATTGGATCAAGTCCTCCCGTAATCGTCGGAGGGTGCATACGAGTGAACCTCTAGATGGTACACCCCGCAGCAGTAGGAGAGCGTTTGCGTCTCCTAACATTCCGTCCAATCTCACGCATAACCTGCCTCATCAAACCCCGAGGCACAGAATGAGACTCATCACTCGCAGTTCCCTTGGAACTGCTTTCTGAGTTGTTATCCTTAGGTTCCATTCTGTGAAAAGAATAGGAATTGGTTAGAATTCTCATACTGTACATAGTTTACACAATTAAGAACGCTAATTATGTCAACTACTACTCTCACGGGTCTAGGTCTGTCCTATCACACCAACACGAATTCATCAATGGTTTTTCGTGATCTTTCTAAAATCGTCATTCTAGGAAGAAAACAGAACACTGCCAACGAGTCCCTGTCTAGCAACACAACAACCCTCGACCTACTCTAGCCATTTCCTACATCCTATACTTTGGTATGTATATGTAAATAAACCTAACCAAGTCCACATGACCTAACAACCTAGTTCACTTTGATACCAAGTTGTCACACCCCGAACCCGCAGATGGGTTCCAGGTGTGAATTTGGCAACCTAACATGTCTTTGTATCAATTTAAACATACATGATACAACACATTAAGAGGGTCCGACCCCGTGGGGTAAACAGATGCCCTATATACGTATACATAAACATTCATACTCATCAAAATACGCAGTGGAATACAGTCTTTCTATACATAAATAGTACCATACCAAAGTCTATACCATACCAAGATATACATTCCCATAGATACAATACATACACCTGGTGTCTACAAAATCCAACCTGTTAACCCAGTTAAAAAACTCATACCTATCAAGTACTAACGGTAGCTAAATGACACCCCTCGCTTTCGAATGCTAGGATGCTAGTTTCGGCTACCAGAGGACCTAAAAACATTTGTATATACATTCGGGATGAGGCACCTCTCAGTAAGGAAGAAAACATGTTATATCAGTGTGTGGCATACCAGTGTTATTTTACAGACATCATAACACTATACAATACGATACAATTTGAAACATTTCCATATAGTTTCATACAGTTCCAGTATTTTCACAAAACCATTCCAGTACATACGATGCCCAAAACATAGGGTCAATGTCGCCACACTAGTACGCAACTACAGTGTGGAAACTGAAGTCTCACAGTGATTACATTGCTCCATGCGCAACTATGCTGCGACGACCAAAGCCCTGTAGTGATTACATTACTCCCTGCGCAACTACGCTGCGACGACCAAAGCCTCACAGCGATTACATTGCTCAATATGGTGTAGAACACACCCATCGGTGACCAACAGGAACATACTGGTGAAATTTCACACCCTGGATATAGAGCCGACCACTTTCACCCACAGTAATTAACCAGTACATGGCGCAGCATATGGTAATTAGCCACCACATAGTTGTTTCGGCGTACGGTAACTAGCCGCCCCTAACCGATTTCACAAAACCTAGAATCATTTTGGAGCTCACGTTCCTATACATTTTAGTGTATAGTAATTAGCCGCCCCTAGTTGTTTTACAAAATACTTGGAACAATTACATATAGCCATACATTCCACACGTATTTGGTTTATGGTAAATCATATCATTTTTTTCAATTCAAGTATACAATTTATGCAAATATGGAATATGATCATCTAAATAATAGAATTTAAACATAACCAACCATTTTATGAACAAAGCAGAGATGATACCCGAAATCCCTAATTTTCTCAAAAAATTGTAACCTAAAAATCCCGTATTTTACTCAATAGATTTCCCTAAACACGTAGCCAAAACATACATACGATCGTAGCCTACAAGCTAACCAATCCTGATTTCAAAAATAAACTGATATAAACAGAATCCCCTTACCTTAACCCGAAATCCAACTACAAAATCTATAGTCTTCAAAACCACGAACCGAGACTCCAAAACCTATAAAACATAGTACAATACTTCCTTACAATCTCTACTACTACTCGTATTCTAAAACAGAAACAAAAATTGAGCCTTACCTCGATTTTGAACTGAAACCTGAAAACGCTCAAAACGGGATTCCGAACCACTATCCTCGAAGAGAACTCAGCCGTGATCTACGCGGCTACATCGAATTAAAGAATCAGGCGATGAATGATGAAGAAATTAAAGAGGGAGAGAGAAACCTCTGAATTCTAGAGAGAGAGAGAGAGAGAGAGAGAGAGAGAGAAGTGATTTCTTAACAATTAAGCAACCAAGAGATATTTTTATAACCCCTTGACTCGGCCCTCCTCGTCGATGAGATGACGTCCTCATCGATGAGGTCTGAAGAACATTCATCAACGAGGCCGATATTTCTAAATTCCCGAACCTCGCGGCTTCTCCTCATTGACGAGGCTCTGAATTTCATCGACAAGGGATAGAAGGGCCTTCTTCGACGAAATGCCGGCTTCGTCAATGAAGCTTGCTCTAGGACCCCTTTTTCCTTCTTTTATTTATTAAAATCCAAATCTCACGGGTTGGGTTCTTACAAGGACTTCCTATGTAATTAAGAATTCCTAATCCAATCCGAATTCATCCTTAATTACGTTAATTATAATTCATACCACTAAAAAATTATAATTGCACTCCCTATCATATTCAAAATTAAATTTCGAGCTCCTATTATTAAATGTTTATTTATCTCCCCATGTAAAGATTACAGGTACCCATCTATCAAATTAAATTACTGACAATTTAATTAATTGACATATTAATTCCCTAAGACCTTCCACTTAACTTATTTGATGTGCCGAATTCAAAATCCACCTACAAGGTTTGACACAATCAAAACTTATAAGCTTCCTTAAGGGGTTTCATCAATCCCGATACCAGGATGTGGATCCCATTAATAATTAATGTTCACCATACACATAATGTCATTACTCAACTCACTGAGTATTTTGACCCATAAATAATTTCACTTTTCTATGAATCAAAGTAATAAACACTGTATGCACGTGTCCAATAATCATATTAGGATTAAGAGCATAAGCACTCATAATAACCATGAGGTATTAATTGTTTTATATAGTCAGTATAAAAATAGTTAGCCCAAGATGGTCCTGTTCAATACACATAAAGTGTACTAGCACAAGGAGTTGGAACTGTACCATTCCCAATAGTCAAGACATACCTATTAAAACCTTGTGTTGCAGTTCTACCAATGGTGTGTTCAATTTCATTTAATACTGTGAACAATAAACTGATATTGTATAAGAATTGATGATCTAATCTTCTTTGTATAAGATGTACTCTACACACTCGATCACCTACTATATAGAATAAAAGACACACATGCACAATCATTAAATAAATAATGTCAGGAAAACATTGCTCACAAATATTCTTATTAAATGGAATAACTGAAGTTTAATAAATACTAAAATAGATTACATAAAGCATGTAACATGTCTTTTAGTATAAATCCCTAACAATCTCCCACTTACACTCAAAGTCATGCTACCATACATCTCACTCCCATTCCCTTCACATGACTATAAAAAGTCATTGCTGGTCAGCTATTTGTAAATGGGTCTTGCCAGGTTGCTTGCCGATGCAATCTTGGTCACCTTCACAACACCTATCTACACTATATCTCTTATCAGGTGATACTTACGCTCAATGTGTTTTGCCCTCTTATGGATCCTAGGTTCCTTTGAGTTAGCAATCGTCTCTCTATTATCATAGTAAAGTGTTGTAATAGGTGATTGTACCAAAGGCACCACTCCTAGATCCGATAGAAAGTTCTTGATCCAAACGACCTCCTTGGCTCCCTCAGAGGCTGCCATATATTCAGCCTTCATAGTGGAATCAACAACACATGATTGCTTGATACTTCTCCAACCAATGGCTCCACCTCCTAGGGTAAACACATTTCCCGAGGTTGATTTTTTGGAATCCTTATTTGACTGAAAATATGAGTTTGTGTACCCAATGGACACTAGACTATCTGCTTGATAAACCAACATATAATCCCTAGTCTTTTCAGGTACTTGATTATATGTTTTACCGTAATTCAATGTTCCTGCCCTGGGTTAGTGTAGGAACCCAAACCCATAAAATAAAAGAAAATATGTATAAAAGGGAGAAATAAGAAAAAATAAAGGAAAATAAAAGAAAAGGAATGAGTTGGGTTTGGCAGGGCCAAAACCATTGACGGTTTCAGAAAGTATGAGAAAAAACGTTGCTGTTTTTGGGTCAACTGGGCGAGTCAACCATAAAATCATAGATGGTTTTGTGGATATGGGGAAAATCGTCGACGGTTTTCTCATGGGCTACCCATCTATAAATAGAAGTGAGCTCATTTTTATTTTATTTTTTGGAAATTTCAAATTTCTCTCTTTTTGGGCTCTGCTAGGGTTTTGGGATTTCTTCGTTAAAAGGATCCTACGAGTTCTCTCTTACTCCCGGATCACTCTCTCTCTTACTGACTTGTAGATCTTGAGTTTCTACCTGTTCGAAAAGCTAGGGTTTCAATTTTTTCTCCATTTCAGTTTCTTTTTCAGAAACAGGTAAGGGGATTAACTTAAGTAAGCTTTTTAACGAGTTTGAACCAATGGAAATGTATTTTGGGTATGTATATTTATGTTTTCAATTGTTATTTCGAAAACCGACCGTTTAAAATGGGCTTTTTCAAACCTAGGATATACAATATGATATTTTGAGTAAAAATGAATGGTAAGAAGCTTGGTTTTATCTTCTAAACCGAATACACTATGTTTTCTTGGTTGCCTAGGAGCTAGGTTTCAATTATTGAAATTTTGTGTGGCAGGTGAATGATATGTAAGTAGTATTTTATAACCAAATTTGGGAATGTTTGTGAAATACTGGAACTATTGGTGAAAGCACAGGGATTTGATATAACAGCCGCGAGGGCTAGGATTTGATATTATTGTATAACCAAGTTTGTAAATGTTTGTGAAATACTGGAACTGTTTGTGAAAACATAGGGATCTGTATATGATGGCCGTGAGGGTCGGGATTATGTTTAGCGGCTGTGAGTCGAGTTTCATATGATGGCCATGAGGGCCTAGATTATGCTTAGCGGCTGTGAGCCTAGATGTATATAATGGTCGAGGGCCGATTTTTATAATATAATAGATTTTATATGAAACGAGGTTGAAATACAGTTTTTATTACTTAAATTGCATGATATGCCCTAGGAGCTCCGAGGATCAGTTATGTTATGAGCACGGTACCATTGCTAGAGACTTAGTATTTGGCCATGTGCGCCCACACTGTTCTAGTTAGAAGTGTAGGATGGTCTCAGCCGATTAGCCTCGGTAGAGGGTGTACCTTCCTTGGAAGTCCGAACCAAGAAGTAGTAAGGTAATTAGACCCGCAAGCAAGTTGTGGATGCCTGCTTAGTTAGAGTTAGATGCAGATTTATGTTTTGACTTAGTCTGGGTTGATCCCCAAGGGCTAAGTCCAGCCTTCGGGCTGCACAACCTATACCATGGGGCAAGTAAATGGTGTTTAGTCCCAGGGAATGTCTTTTATGCATATCTGTAGATTTATGTAAGTGATGTTACTGATTTACTGAATGTTTTATGCTATGGTAACGAGATGAGTATTTTTCAACCATTTAAAGTGAGTACAATGTAAAATAGTTATTTTCGGTTAAATAAAGGATGGATGTTTTTAGTAAACACTAAATGCATACTGACCACACACTGGTGTTAACTTAATCTTCCTTACTGAGTAGTGTCTTACCCCAATATACAAATTATCTTGTCAGGACCATCTCGAGGTCAAGTTTAGCGAATTCCGAGTTGGGTTGATAGCCAGTTAGTTTTTGTGAGTGTCACTAAGAACTTTTTTGTATCTAAGTTGGGTTTGAAGCCCTGAGTATGTATTATGGTTGTATGGACTACATTAGTTTTGATATTGTATTATGGTTTGTATTATGAGCATCGGAAGACTCTGATGTATATTAGTAATACAGAACTTTGGTAATGGATTATGGGGACTATTTTGTTTATTTTCATTGCATTTATGTTATTGATTATTGTATCAGGTACAAATACATCACTAAAGTAGCACCCCGGGTCCACGTGGCGAGTCAGGGCGTTACAGGTGGTATTAGAGCCTAAATTTGCTAGGTTCTGCAGACTTGGATGATTAAAGATTAGCAGAGTATAGGTTGAGATAAGTTAAGGATAGGAATGGGTAGAATAGGCGAGTCTTGGTCAAGAAGCTTAGGGGTGGAATCCTTTGATGGTTTTCTGTGCTTTTCCTAGAATGACGATTTCAGGAAAACCATGGAAAATTCATTTATGGTTTCGCTTCTGGGTTGAGAGACTAGAACTTGGAAATGTAAGTGGGAACGTCAGGTCAGTTGAGTAGGTGTGTAGTGTCAATTTTATGAATAGAAGCTGGGACCTTGACGACTTTGTAGCAGGATGGTGTAAATGGCCTCTTTAACTAAAAACTTATATGTTTGTTATTAGTCAATCCATATTTGCACTATCACGTCGACAAAGTTGGTTGTTCTATACAGTAAGGTGGTTAGAAACTATATTGTGGAGATTTCGGGGAGGAGGTTGTCTACTAGTCTAATTGTCTTTGATATTCATGGATTCGACATTATTCTGGGGATGGATTGGCTAGCATCCAGTTATACGAGTATAGACTACCACAAGAAGGAAGTGGTGTTCAGACCTCCAAGGGAGTAGGAATTTAATTTTGTTGAGTCGTATGTGCACTCTGTGCCACAAATCCTTTCGGCGATTCAAGAAAGAAGGTTAATTCTAAAGGGTTGCTAAGGGTACCTTACATATGTGAAAGAAGCACCAAAGGAAGGACTAAAGTTGGAGGATATTCCAATGATAAAGGAGTTCTCATATGTGTTTCCTAAGGATTTATTGGGATTACCTCCAGATCGTGAGGTGGAATTCACCATTGATTTAACTCCAAGGATGGCTCCAGCTGAATTAAAGGAGTTACAACAGGAACGTCTTGACAAGGGGTTCATCAAACTAAGTGTGTCACCCTAGAGAGCATCGGTATTGTTCATAAAGAAGAAGGATGGGTTAATGAGGATGTGCATCGACTACAGGGAAATTAATAAGGTGACAATAAAGAACAAGTACCCATTACCTCGTATAGATGATATGTTTGACCAGCCGAAGGGCACTCAGATTTTTTCAAAGATCGATCTGCGATCCGAGTATCATCAGTTGAAGGTACAATCAGAGGATGTATCGAAAATAACTTTTCGATCCCGATATGGCCATTATGAATTCCTGGTTATGTCATTCGGTTTGACGAATGCGCCAGCAGCATTTATGGACCTGATGTACAGGGTGTTCCACAAGTACTTAGATCAGTTCCTGGTGGCATTCATCGATGACATCCTAGTTTATTCAAAGAGTCCTGTAGAGCGTGAAGCTCATTTGAGGCTAGTACTTCAGGTACGCAACGAGAAGATGTTATTTGCTAAATTCAAGAAATACGAGTTCTGGCTGCAACAGATTGCATTTCTAGGACAGGTAGTGTCCAGGGAGGGGGTTTCAGTTTTATAGGGCGAAGCTGAAAAATGTGCATGAGATTAGAAGTTTCTTAGGTCTTGTAGGGTGCTATCGTTGGTTCGTCAAAGTTTTCTCTAGATTATCAGGCCCTTTAACACAACTTACGAGAAAGAATAGTAAGTTTGAGTGGATTGGGGAATACGAGCAGAGCTTTTAGGGATTTAAGTAATGGTTAGTCATGGCCCCAGTGTTGACCATTCCATCACGGGATGATGGTTATGTGATCTACAGTGATGCGTCCTAGAAGGGACTTGGGTGTGTTTTGATGCAACAAGGAAAAATTATTGTGTATGCTTCTTGCCAACTTAAGGAGTATGAGAAGAACTATCTTACACATGACTTGGACCTGGCAGCAGTGGTGTTTGCACTAAAGATCTGGCGACACAACCTATGCGGTGAAAAGTGTGAGATCTTTACTGATCATAAGAGTCTTAAATACTTCTTCACCCAGAAGGAGTTGAATATGAGGCAATGCAAGTGGCTTGAATTGATAAAGGACTATAACTATACCATTACTTACCACCCAGGAAAAGCTAACGTGGTAGCTGATGCTTTGAGTTGTAAGTCAATAGGTGCATCAGTTTCAGCGATTGTTGTATAGCATCATATTAGAATGGACCTGGAGAGGTTGAGGGTAGAATTAGTGGATGGGGATCCACAGGAGATCATGGCCAATTTGATCATTCAGCCAACCTTACGGAGAAAATTAAAGCTGCTCAGATGAGAGATGCGGAGTTGATGGAAATTGTGGAGAAAGTACAGAGTAATCCATGGATGGACTTTAATGTTTCTGAGGATGGATTTCTCATATTTCAAGCCAGGTTGTGTGTTTCTGATGATGCGAATATTAAGAGTACAATTCTGGAGGAAGCTCATCGCTCTCTCTATACTGTTCATCCAGGGAGCACAAAGATGTATAGAGATCTGCAAGAATCAATCCAATGAAGTAACATGAAGAAGGAGATTGCCAGATTTGTAAAGCACTGCTTGACATGTATGCATGTTAAAGCAGACACCAAAGGCCAGGGGGACCACCTCAACCACTTGATATCCCTAAGTGGAAGTGGGCACATATCTCGATGGACTTTGTATCAAGGTTGCCTTCGGCTGACGAAGATTGCACACTTTGTTCCAATCAGAGTCAATTACTCCATGAATGGGCTGGCAGAGCTTTATGTATAAGAGATAGTATGGCTTCATGGTGTCCCGGTTTCTATAGTTTCAGATCAGGATCCACGGTTCACCTCTCATTTCTGGAAGAGTTTGAAGGATGCCTTGGGATCTCAACTCACCTTTAGTACTGCGTTTCACCTGCAGATGGATGGGTAGTCCGAGAGGACCATTCAGATTCTAGAGAATATGTTGTGGGTGTGCATACTGGACTTCTATGGTAGTTGGATTAGATATCAGCTGTTAGTTGAGTTCGCATATAATAATAATTATCAGGCCAGTATTGAGATGGCACCATATAAGGCTTTGTATGGTTTTCAGTGCCGATCTCTGTTGTACTGGGATTAGGTAGGCGAGCGACAAATTCTGGGGCCATAATTAGTTCAACAAACCTCTGCAAAGGTTGAGCTTATCAGGAATAGGATAAAAGCAGCATAGAGTCGGCAAAAGAGTTACGTAGATACTCGCCAACGGGAGCTAGAGTTTGAGATCAGGGATATGATATTCTTGAGGATTGCTCCAATGAAGGGAGTGATAAGGTTCGGAAAGAAAGGCAAGCTAAGCCCTCAGTACATTGGGTCATTTGAGATCCTGTAAAAAATTGGTCTAGTTGCCTATTAAGTGGCATTAGCCCCAACATTGTCTAGAGTTCATAACGTCTTCCACGTATCAGTGCTAAGGAAGTATGTGTCAAATCCTTCACACGTGATAAGCTATAAATCCTTAGAGATCGGGGATGTTTTGGCTTATAAGGAGGTACCAGTTCAGATTTTGGATCGGAAAATATTGGAACTGTGTACTGAGGAAATATCATTAATGAAAGTGTTGTGGTGGAATCATGCAATAAAGGAGGCTTCTTGGGAGTTAGAGACAGAAATACCTCCGAAATACCCCTAGCTTTCCAGAGAGGATCAGTCTTAGATAGAGCAATACGGTTACATAGGTAAGTGGTAGTTTTATTTGCAGGTCATGTAAGGAAGGTGTGTTAGTTTATCAGTTGTTTAAAGTTTTAGTATATGGATGGTCTCTAGGAGAGTTGGGTATGGTATTGTAACCTCTCGAGACATTATGTATAATCACGGTATTCTTCTGCCATAAGTGAGGGTAGTTAATAAATTTGGGACGGGGCCGCCATGTGGGTGGCTACCGACTCTTCTGTAAAGAGGGGTCATGAGTCAAGATGTGTTCAGTCGTAGTTAGCAAATTCGAGGATGAAATTATTATAAGGAGGGTAGATTGTAGGAACTCAAACTCGAAAAATAAAAGAAAATATGTATAAAAGGGAGAAATAAGGAAAAATAAAGGAAAATAAAAGAAAAGGAAGGAGTTGGGTTTGGCAGGGATGGTAACCGTCGACGATTTCAAAAAGCAGGAGAAAAAATGTTGCCGATTTTGGGGCAACTAGGCGAGTGAACTATAAAACTGAAGACGATTTTGTGAATACAAGGAAAACCGTCGACGGTTTTCCTCTGAGTTGCCCACCTATAAATATAAGTGAGCTCATCTTTTCTTGGAAATTTCAAATTTCTTTCTTTTTAGGCTTTACTAGGGTTTCAGGATTTCTTTTTTAAAAGGCTCCTACAGGTTCTCTCCTACTCTCAAATCACTCTCTCTCTTACTGGCTCGTAGGATCTTGAGTTTCTACAGGTTCGAAAAGCTAGGGTTTTGGTCTTTTCATCCGTTTCGATTTCTTTTTCAGAAACATGTAAGGGGATTATGTTAAGTCAGTTTTTTAATGAGTTTGAATCGATGGAAATGTATTTTGGGTATGTATATTTATGTTTTCAATTGTTACTTCGAAAATTGACCATTCAAAATTGGCCTTTTCAAACCTAGGATATACGATATGATATTTTAAGTAAAAATGAGTGGTGGGAATTTTGGTTTTATCTTCTAAACCGACCACACTATGTTTTCTTAGTTGTCTATGGGCTATGTTTCGATTATTGAAATTTTGTGTGGTAGGTGAATGATATGTAAGTACTATTTTATAACCAAATTTGGGAATGTTTGTGAAATACTAGAATTGTTGGTGAAAACACAAGGATTTGATATGACGGCCGCGAGGGCTTGGATTTGATATTATTGTATAACCGAGTTTGTAAATGTTTGTGAAATACTAGAACTGTTTGTGAAAACACAGGGAGTTGTATATGACAGTCGTAAGGGCCAGGATTATGTTTAGTGGCTATGAGCCGAGTTTTATATGACGACCACAAGGGTCGGGATTATGTTTAGCGGCTATGAGTCGAGATGTATATGATGGTCCGGGGCTAAGTTTTATAATATGACAGATTTTATAAGAAATGAGGTTGAAATACAATTTTTATTACTTAAATTGCATGATATGCTCTAAGAACTATGAGGATCAGTTATGTTATAAGCGCGGAACTATTGCTAGATATTCAGTATTTGGCCATGTGCACCCACACTGTTCTGCTTAGAAGAGTAGGGTGCTCTCAGCCGATTAGCCTCAGTCGAGGGTGTACCTTCCATGGAAGTCCGGACCAGAAAGTGGTAAGGTAATGAAACCCGCAAGCAAGTTGCGGATGCCAGCGTAGTCAGATTTAGATGCTGATGTACGTTTTGACTTATTTTGGGTTGATCCCCTAGGGCTAAGTCAGCCTTCGGGCCGCACAACCCGTACTATGGGGGAAGTAAACGGTGTTTAGTCCCAAGGAATGCCTTTTATGCATATCTATAGATTTATGTAAATGATGTTACTTATTTACTAAACTTTTTACACTATGGTAACGAGATGAGTATTTTCAACCATGTAAAGTGAGTACAATGTAAAATAATTATTTTCGGTTAAATGAAGGATGGATGTTTTTAGTAAACACTAAATACATGTTGACCACACACTGATGTTAACTTAATTTTCCTTACTGAGAAGTGTCTCACCCCAATATACAAATTATCTTTTCAGGGCCATCTCGAGGTCGAGTTTAGCGAACTCCGAGGTGGGTTGATAGCCAGTTAGTTTTTGTGAGTGTCAGTAAGAACTTTTCTGTATCTAAGTTGGGTTTGAAGCCCTGAGTATGTATTGTGGGTGTATGGACTGAATTAGTTTTGGTATTGTATTACGATTTGTATTGTGAGCATTGGGAGACTCTGATGTATATTAGTAACATAGAACTCTGGTAATGGGTTATGGAGACTATTTTGTTTATTTCCGTTGCATTTATACTATTGATTATGGTATCGGGTACACAAACATCACTAAAGTAACACCTCGGGTCCACGTGGCGGGTCGGGGCATTACAGTTAGACTAATATCTGCTAACCATGCCTATGACAGAACAAATTTCAGGTATAATGCAAAGCATAGCATACGTGAGGCTTCCTACTATTGATGCATAAGCAACTTCCTTCATGTTCTCTACCTCAATCGATATTTTAGGACACTAATCCTTAGATAGAGAGATTCCATGTCTGAAAGGGAGTAACCCTTTCCTAAAATCCCGCATGCTAATAAGTAGCTTGTGATAAGTCCAACATCCTTTACTTGCGATCTTGCAAAACCTTGATCCTAAGGATGTGATCGACTTCTCCCAAGTCCTTTATGTCAAACTGTCTGGATAACCATACCCTAACCGAAGATAATGCCCCCACATCGTTTTCGATGAGTAAGATATCATCCACATATAGCACCAAGAATAACACCACATTTCCATCATGCTTTTTGTATACACATGACTCATTAGGGCATTGATCAAAACCATAAGATTTAATGGCTTGATCAAAATGGATGTTCCAAGACCTATATGTATGTGTAAGTCCATAAATGGACTTCTTAAGCTTGCATAACATGTGTTGTTGACCTACGACTGCAAAACATTTGGTTGCACCATATAAATGCACTTATCAATACTTCCATTAAGGAAAGTTGTCTTGACATCCATTTGCCAAATTTCATAGTCAAAATGAGCTACAATGGATAAGTGAATCCTGATAGACTTTAGCATGACTATCGGCGAGAAAGTTTCCTCATAGTCGATTCCCTCTTTCTGAGTAAACCCTTTCGCAACAAGCCTAGCCTTGAAGGTTTCCACCCTCTCATCTGCTCCTTTCTTATTCTTATAGATCCACTTGCATCTAATGAATTTTATCACTTCGGGTGGCTTTACAAGAACCTAGACTTGATTAGAGTACATGGACTCCATCTCTGATTTCATAGCCTTCTGCCATAGTTCTGCATCTTTATCTTGAAGTGCTTCACAATAGTTTCTGGGTTCGGTATCCAGTTCATCAGGGATCCTGTCATAAGACTTTCCCAAGAACATATACTGATCAGGCTAGTGTACAACCCTCCTACTACGATGAGGCACATTTTGCTATGTTGATCTTGATCCTTGTGCACCATCATTCTGCCCTGGTTGTACAACCAACGTATTGATGGTAGCTACATGTGATGGGTCAGACTCAGCTCGAATTACAACATTCCTCCCACTACGACGAGGCAATCAAATGTCAATAACTCTGTCTTGTGGTGGTTCTTCTTGCACTATTGGTATAGCTAGTATATCTCCTCTCAACTCTTCTAGAACAATCCTATTTCTGGTTTTGTGGTTCATTACATAGTCATCTTTTCAGAATCAGGCATTGGTGCTAACAATGACCTTCTGATCCTTAGGATAATAAAATAAACCACCTTTCGTTCCTCTAGGATAGCTAACAAATAAACAAACATCTGTCCTTGATTCCAACTTACTTGTTTTCCCTTTTAGCATGTGTGTTGGACTATGCCATATTCGAACATGCCGCAGACTATGTTTGAGTCCAGTCCACAATTCTGTGGATGTGGCAGGTACTGACTTAGATGGAACTAGGTTCAGAATATAGGTTGTTGTTTCTAGTGTGTGCCCCCAAAATGAATTAGGAAAATCTAAATAACTCATCATAGATCTGACAATGTCCATAAGAGTCCTATTCCTTCTTTTTGCTACACCATTCTGTTGTGGCATACCAAGTGCAAACAATTGGGATCCAATTCCCTTCTTTGATAAGTAATCAACAAATTCTCCTAAGAGGAACTCGCCACCACAATCAGATCGTAGTTTCTTGATACATTTACCCTGATGCTTCTCCGTTTCTTCCTTAAATACCTTGAATTTCTCAAAGCATCCAGACTTACAGTACATCAAATAAATGTACCCATACCTTGAGTAATCATCAATGAAAGTAATGAAATATTCAAATCCGCCCCTAGCCTGGATATTCATGGGGCCACACAAATGAGAGTGAACCAATTCTAATGTCTTTTTTGCTCTATAGCCCTTGGCTGAAAAGGGCCGCTTGGTCATCTTACCTTTTAAGCAGGATTCACAGACTAGTAGTGCCTCCACTTCTAATGAACCTGATGGTCCATTCTGAGCCAGCCTTGAAATCCATCTCAGATTAATATGACCTAGGTCTAAGTGCCAAAGATAAGTTTGGTTCAATTCAAAAGGTTTATTTCTCTTATATGGTAGTTTATCAGTGTTATTCAATTCATTTAGTTGCACTATAGGAGAAACATGATTAATAATTTAAAGACCATCCACCAATGTACCATAACAGATAAAACATTTATTTAACTTAATAACAATTGAGTTATTAAAATAAACAGAATATTCGTGATCAACTAACTTTGAAACTGAGATCAAATTCCTTCTAATGGAATGTACATAAAGAGAGTCTTTCAATATTAAAATCCTTTCTTTGCCAAAAGAAATATGAATATCTCCTACTGCAACTACTGACTCTCTCGTGCCATCTCCCAGAAATACGTAAATCTCCTTATCACTTAGCTGGCAGGTTTGCTGGAACCCCTGCAAAGAATTGCAGATATAATTAGTGGCTCTCATATCTACACACCAAGTACTAGTAGATATCACTACTAAATACGTTTCAAATACTAGTGAATGAGATATACCTTTGTTGTTCTGTTTAGCGAGATAAACTAGACATTGTGATTTCCAGTGCCCTGGCTACTTGTAGTGAAAACACTTGCCCTTATTCTTTTTCACTCCATCTTGTGGCGCACGTACTACTAGAGGAGCTCCCTGTGGTTTCTGAACCTTTTTCTGCTTTTTTTAGCCTTTTGGCCTAGAAGAAGAACCTTTCTCAATCACAAGAGCAATAGTTAGCTTCTTGTTGAGGCCCTCAGTTGCTTAAAGCTCTTTAAGTAGTTATGCTAATGAGTAAGAGAGTTTATTCATGTTGTAGTTCAGGAAAAACGGCTTAAAAGAGTCAGGCAGCGACTGGAGAACGATATCAACCTGGGTTTCCCCATCAATTTCAGCTCTAAGGATCTCTAACTCATTGAGAAGTCTAATCATCTTCACAACATGATCCTTTACTGGAGTCCCTTCTGCCATAGTAGTATTCATAAGTTCCTTCATAGCAATCTTCTTAGCAGCATGATTTTGATCCCCAAACATTTCTTTGAGGTTCAGCATTATATCATAGGCAAAAGGCATAGACTGATACTGATGTTGTAGAACATTCGACATAGATGCCAAAAAGTAACACCACGCCATCTCATCAGCCTTAATCCTTTTTTGGTAAGCCCGAGTTTCCTCATCGGTTGCCCCTTCACTGGGTTTCTGTGAACCTACCTCTACGAGCATATACTTGTACTCTTCTATAGTCAGTACAATATCCAAGTTCCTTTTCCAATCAATGTAATTAGGTCCAACCAGTTTGTTTTCTTTGAGAATAACAACTAAGGGATTGAAAGCCATTTTAATTTTGAGAATCACATATTATAACAAAATATGATGAGCAATAATAAAATTTTAATTTAATTAAAAGAATATGGTTCCCTCTATCAATATTTTCTTTTAAAGAATCTGTTAACAACCTAGCACACTGTGAGTAGTATACATCGATGGTAGGTCGTTTACTATTCAACATTTGTGTAGACAAGTAAGGATCTATTAATTTTACTATCTAGGCAAGTAACTATGCCAACCAAAATTAAACTACTGACTTAGCTTTGGTCATATAAACAATAGCTGTGACTCAAATCATGAGGGTACTATTATTCATAGCTAAGGGTATATCATCACATAATACTAGACCTATTGTCCTGCAGTGAATCCCCAGATGGAGAGGTGACCCAATACAAACAATTACTAGAGTTTATACTTGGTGAGTTTGTAATTAATTCTATCCAATGGGGAGGAAGATACTAATATCATCACATAAAATTAATTACTTCACCTATAAACTAGTGATGGAGACCATGGGATTTCTATGCAATAAATTCCCTCACCCACTTAGTTATTTAATTCACGAGTGATGCAAACACGCGTTTAACATTCAAATAAATTTAATATTCCAATATTGGTAACTAAATTACATGCAACAAATAAAATTCCAAATTCCCTTAATATACATACATATATATATATATATATATATATATTAAAAGTTGTATTATAACTTGGGAATTAATTTTAGTCTCTAGTTGCACATGCATAAACAACATTGAAATTTTAAATTTTACATGCTAATGACATAACACAAAAACAACAAACATGCCAAGTAAGCATATACAAACAAGAAATATGATATAATAAATATCCAGTTATTATGGTCAAGCAGCTTGCATCATAACACCGTGAATCCTTGTTTGCCATTACGCAGTGCCAGGGTTTGGCGAGGCACTGCCCTCGGCAAGGTTCGACCTATCCGGTTAGGTCGCACAAGTCCAGGTAAATTTAAATTCAAATTCAATTTCAATTTCAATTTCAAAAAGGAACGAAAAACCGCATCACTGTTCTAGGGTTTTTCCTATTTTTCGCTAGTGCTATGCACACACTGCAACTATGCCTCCTTCTCAGATGAAGTTGCATTAGATTACAAAATCCTATGCCTCCATAACTAAAGTTCACATGCTACGAATCTTTTAATAAACAATTGCAATCACAAAACATACATTCGTGTGATGAAGCTGCATCAAATTACAAAATCCTATGCCTTTATAACCGAAGTTCACATGCTATGAATCTTGTAATAAACAATCACGATCACAAAACATACATTTGTGTGACCATAATTTCTGGGCAAAATGCTGCAAAACAGAGGTTAGTGCATACACATGTTCTACCCTAAGCATGCATTGATTCTATTTTCGAAGAACATGGTATTATTATTCGTATACAGTATCAACTAAGGCTTTGATACCAACTGAAGGGACTTGCGGAATAGCCCTAAGATCTAGCTATAGCGCATACGGATAACCAAAAAAAATTAATCAGATCATGCAATCCCTAATTACGTGATTAGGATTATACCTACGAGATCTTTCTGGTTTGATACCGAATCTGCAAGTATTAAAATGAGCTCTTGAAAACAATCGAGAATCTTCTACTATATTCCTTGAACAAGCTTTGTCCCCTGAGAGAGTGGGCTCATAAGCAGCTGCTAGGGTTTTCTGTTGGAATTGGTGTATTCCCAATATGGGTGAATTGGGTATTTAAAAATTTATGTCTAAGTTAAACCAAATGACAGTAGTATTTCCCAACCTATGAACTTTCTATGCAATCCTAGTCACACTGATAATTACCTGAGCAAGTATTTAAAAAATTAAGGCAGTCTCAGTATTTCCCAAGCATTCAAAGAAAATGAAATATAAACAAATAGATATGAAAAATTAAATAGTTCGGGAAAGAGAATAACACATGATATGTTATCGGGGTTCGGCCAACTGTGCCTACGTCCTCACCTCGACTCACAAGCCCAATGATTACCACTAATGCTCACTTAACGGATGGAGCACCACCGTTTACAACACTAGGTCAAATTATAAGGGTAGACCTCAACCTTTACAACCTGATCCTTATGAGATAGATCAACACCCCCTCAGGCCTTGCTTGGAATACAACAGATGATAACAACTTTTGCGTACAATTCAAATGCTTCTATGCACGCAAATATGTACCACTATGCACAATACAACCAATGCACTTACAGATGATAAGGAATTAATGCTCAAGTGAGATTTCGTTAACAAATGTGTTAACTCTCAACAATATGTATGTCAATATGTGTATGTGAGAGTGAGACCTTTGATTCAAGATAATGTATTCGCAATTTAAATATTTAAAGCATCTCCAGAACCCTAATCAAATATCTCAAAAAATATTTTCCAAGTATCACACACAATGGATGTTAGGGTTTAAACTTGCTAAAGATGATTTTATCAAAACAAAAAGTAAGCTTATGAAACTTGCAATAAGGATGGAAGTTCTTAAGCCAATGAAGAGTTTTTTCTCAATCTAATATTTATAAATAAAATACAATGGGAAAAACTTTAAGATACTCTCCAAAATCAACAATCAACAAATGCAAGTATGGGAGAGTTGTTAGCTTGCAAAGAGAATGAATGAATACCTACAAAAAATAATCTCTCTCAAAGATATGTAATTAAATGAGTATAAGAAAGATATTTTGCAATGTGCTTGTGAAAACAAAATGGGAGTTTGAAAGGTTTAGCACAATAAATTCTCAGAGAAAAATTTTGCTAATCTTATGTTAATTACGACAAATGAGGAGGTATATATAGATTTGGGCACAAATATAACCATTGCGGACATCAAGCGTATTTTGACATTTATTTAATTGAGTTTAATAAAAATTAATCCTGATTTACTACGGTAAAAATTTTACCAACCTGAGAGGTTCAGTCGACCATATTATTGTGTTCAGTCGACCGTGGCCATTTTGAACTAGAGATTTAGTTAACTGTCTCAAGGCAATTTCGAACCCTTCAAGGTTCAGTTGACCAAGGTAGGTTCAGCTGACCATTTTCTAAGGTTTGGTCGACCAATTCAGTTTTGAACTAATGGTCCGATCGACCAAGTTGTTGGAGGTCAGCCACGTATCAGTTCGGTCAACCGTGGAAGGCATGTTCATTTTAGAATGGTCGACCGTGAAGTCAAAATGTTGACTTTGGTAAATTCGGTCGACTGAAGCTTCTATATAGCTTCGGGTTTGGTCGACCGAGACCACTTAAAATGTGCATTTAAGTCCTATTTTGGTCTCAGTATTTCATCAACCCAGTGTAATTAAGCATAAGGCATTTTAGGTTATGTGGGTGATGATTCCTATGGTCATTCTAAGGCCTCTTGAGCATATACACCCTATCATGCATGACATGCAAATATTACAGACCATTATTACAAACCCAAAAACTAAAAGCAATTACAATAAAACCAAATGTCTTTAGTCTCCTTCCTCTTCATTTTATAGAGTATGCCATGTGTATGTGTATTATCCCTCTTAGCTTCTATTCTCCCTGTCCTTTATGTGTGATCTCAATTATGGACCTATTCACATGCTAAATACACACATAAGTTCACTATGTTTCGTTAGCATCAAAACAGAGATCATACTCAAAAAGTCAACAATCTCCCCATTTTTTATGATGACAAACACACATGAGCAAAATGGGTTCAGCCTGAAAAGGCTCCCCTTGAGAATATGCATATCATTAAGGTAATCGGTAATCAATGATTTAGTTTAGGCATATTCAGAAAAATAATACATAAGACATTTCAAAATCATTTGCATTTAGTCTTAGTAGTCAGATACAAGCACTCATGCATTTTTCTCAATAAAACCTCTCCCCCTTTTGGCATCAGCAAAAGGGTTAAACTAAGAAGAATATGTGATGGTTGTAAAAGAATTCTTAGCATGAGAATGATAGTCCCCTTTTTGAAGGTTGTTCATTTTTCTTAAATGGGTTCTCTCCCTTTTTGATTCAATATTTTGAATATATAACTCCCCCTTTGATTTTAGAAGATTGGGTATAGCAATTTGGCACACATAAGCAAGAAACAAAGAGTATAGTTAATGTTTGACAATTTCTTGCAAAATAAAACTGTAAATATATATAAATATTTATATGTGAGAGTTACCACTAATGCTCACTTAACGGATGGAGCGCCACCGTTTACAACATCAGATCAAATTACCAGGGCTGATCTCAACCTTTACAACCTAATCCTTACGGGCTAGATCAACAACCCCTCAGTCCTCACCTAGAATACAACAGATGATAATAATTATTGTGTACAATTCAAATGCTTCTACACAAGCCGATATGTACCACTATGCATAATACAACCAATGCACTCACAGATGATAAGGAATTAATGCTCAAGTGAGATTCCATTAACCAATGTGTTAAATCTCAATAATATGTGTGTCAATATGTGTATGTGAGAGTGAGACCGTTGATTTTAAGGTAATGTATTTTCAATTTAAATATTCAAAGCATCTCCAAAACCCTAATCAAATATCTCAAAAAATATTTTCAAAGTATCACGCGCAATGGATGTTAGGGTTTAAGCTTGCTGAAAATGATTTCATCAAAACACAAAACAAGCTTATGAAACTTGCAATAAGGATGCAAGTTCTTAAACCAATGAAGAGTTGTTCCCAATCTAATATTTATAAATAAAATACAATGGGAAAAACTTTAAGCTACTCTCCAAAATCAGCAATCAACAAATGCAAGTATGTGTAATAACCCGAAAAAAAAATTAATTAATTAAAATTATCAATCAATTAATTAGTTAAACATTATTAAATTAATGTATTAAATAAAAAAATAAAGAGAATAGTAAAAAAAATTAAATTGAATTAAAATTATTTATTATTAATCAATTAATTAATTAAGTATTGTTAAATTTGATTTTTTGAATAAATAATATGATATATATATATATAATATAATATAATATTATTAGATAAAGTAAGTAAAGGGAAAAAAAAAAGGATAAAAAAAAGCTTACCTACTTCCTTTGCAATGGAATTGCAGAAAGCTTACCTGCTTCCTGCGCTCTCTCTCTCACTTTCAGACCGTCACTTCTCCATCTCCGCCTCTCTTTCTCTCCTCAATTTCGTTGGTCTAACGAGCGCCGATCAAAAAATAGAAGGTGTCATTGGATTCCTAACTCCACCACCGACATTTCTACTAGAGCGGATTTGTCGTAGGAGCAATGTAGGCACCATTCCTAAGGTAAGACAATATTCCCCTAATTTCTCAATTTCTCATTAAATCTGCTATTAAATCAACGATCAGGCACCACCATAGGGTCCTAGTCGTGATCGTCATCATTTTGACATAAGTAAATTTCCAATTGGGGTTTTCCAGGCCCCACTCCAAATCGAGAGTGGGATATGAGAAAATTGGTAAATTGGTTATATTTGAGGGTATAACCATTTATTTGGAATTTATGACCCTAGGAAATATTAAAATAATATTTTATTTAGGATTAATTTAATGAAATTAGGATTTTTGATTTAGGGTTCGGGTGAGCGCTGAACGTATTTTTCGGGGCCCCTGTTGGCGTAGTTCAAGAAACCAGGTAAGGGGAAATTCTATATGAAATCAGATTTTATGAAATTAAAGGTAACAAATTATGTTACATTATATGTATGTTTTGGTATGAATTATAAAATGTCAACCATGTAAAATTATGTTTTCTGAGCCTAGGACTGCTTATATAACTATGCATATGTGAAAGTAAACGAATGAAAGTGAAAAGCAATTTTCTGGGGAATTATGTAAGAAATGAAATGTATTTTCAGCATATAAATGTTAAATGTGAGTTGGCCTATTTTACAGGAATATGTATGAATTTTACTGCTAAATTGTGTTCCATGAGTAAATGTAAATTCTATACAAATATATGTTAAATGTATGAAATGCAAGTTAAGTAAGTAAAGTATTGAAAATAAAATATGATATGGACTATATTTCTTGTGTATGTTAAATGCAACCATGTAAATGTAAGACAGCTGAAAGACAACCATGTTAGCAGATTCTAGCACACTTCTATATAGACTAACTGATGACAGCTAAAAGGAGCTGTAGACTAACTGATGATGGCTAAAGACTAGTTGTAGTACGAAGGAAAGAAAGGAAAATGCAATATAATGGCAATGAAATGATAAAGGAATGAAATGTGAAACGTGAATGATATGAATGGAAAGAGTCACTTAAAGTGAAATGTAATGTTATGTTTAAGTTATGTACAAGAATGGATGTGAATGATTGAATAATGGCAGAAAGAATAATGTAATATGTTATTAGAATTATTATGCTATTAGAACATGTTACGATTGGGCGAAACATACTCTTCGCCTGGGGGCTTGCTAAGTACGGCAAGTGCACTAGTAACTTTAGATGTGGCAGTAGCTGCATAACGTACTAGGGCAGAGGGAACCTACTTGTATAGGCGGGTAGATTTCCCTATCCTTAGGGCCTGCACTGGTAACTTTTGTTTGAATTGTGTGAGTACGAGATCAATTTAATACTTGAGGGCTTACTGAGTAAGGTGAGTGCCCTGGTATGCTTCAATTGTAACCATTGGGTTGCCTAAGTATTAGAGCAGAGGCGTGCTACTTGTATGGGCGGGTAATCATCCTTATCCTCAGGTAATCTCATGGGCTAAATCTTTTGCATGTGTTTGGTTAGGATCAGAGAATGATTTCAGAAATTCTGTTAACGATTTTCAAACATTAAATATTATGTTGTTATTTAAACTCATGTTAGCCACACACTGTTTTAATATCTTGTTTCTTCCCTTACTGAGATGTGTCTCACCCTAATATGAATTTATCTTTTTTAGGATTTCCTCGAGATAGAGCTTAGAGAGCTTGAGGTTTTATAGCATTTTTGGAAAATAGAAAGAGAAAATGGTATATTTTTATGTTAATTTTGAGGTGTATATTTTATGTTTTATGTTTTGTGTATTGAAGTTTTTAGATAGATGAATAGTTGTGAATACTAGTATTTTTGGATAATGTTTGGAGACATATATATATGTGAGTACAGGTGATGAATAGTTAATTTGAATTATGGATAGGAATAGTAAACTCTGGTATTATATAATTGGAGATTATATTTATGTTTTCCACTATGTACATGATATTAGTATGTGGATTATCAGGTAAATGAATGGATTAGTAGCATTTCGGGCCCACTTAGAAGGTCGGAGCATTACAGTATGGGAGAGTTGTTAGCTTACAAAGAGAATGAATGAATACCCATAAAAAATAATCTCTCAAAGATATGTAATTAAATGAGTATAAGAAAGAGATTTTTGCAATGTGCTTATGAAGAAAAAGATAGGAGTATGAAAGATTTAGCACAATAAATTTTCAAAGAAATATTTTTCTAATTTATATGCTAATCCTATGTTAATTATGACAAATGAGGAGGTATATATAAAGTTAGGAAAAAATATAAGCGCTGAGGACATCAAGGGTAATTTGAAATTTATTTAATTGAGTTTAATAAAAATTAATCGTGATTTACTATGGTAAATATTTTATCAACCTGAGAGGTTCAGTCGACCATATTATTGTGTTCGGTCGACCGTGGCCATTTTGAACTGGAGATTTGGTCGACCGTCTCAAGGCGATTTCAAACCCTTCGAGGTTCGGTCGACCAAGGCAGGTACGATTGACCATTTTCTAAGGTTCGATCGACCAAGTCAGTTTTGAACTAATGGTTTGCTCAACCAAGTTGTTAGAGGTCAGCCACGTGTCAATTCGATCAACCATGGAAGGCTCGTTCATTTCAGAACGGTCGACCATGAAGTCAAAATGTTGACTCTGGTAAGTTCGGTCGACCGAAGCTTCTGTATAGCTTCGGGTTTGGTCAACCAAGACCACTTAAAATGTGCATTTAAGTCCTATTTTGGTCTCAGTGTTTCATCAACCCAGTGTAATTAAGCATAAGACATTTTAGGTTATATAAGTGATGATTCCTATGGTCATTCTAAGGCCTCTTAAGCATATACACCCTATCATGCATGACATGCAAATATTACAGACCATTATTACAAGCCCAGAAACTAAAAGTAATTACAATAAAACCAAATGTCTTCAGTCTCCTTACTCTTCACTTTATGGAGTATGCCAAGTGTATGTGTATTATCCATCTTGGCATCTATTCTCCCTGTCCTTTATGTGTGATCTCAATTATGAACCTGCTCACATGCTAAATACACACATAAGTTCACCGTGTTTCATTAGTATGAAAATAGAGATCGGACTCAAAAATTTAACATTTTCTTCTCTCACAAAAATGTTTGTCTCTATGAGAGTTCACTCGTCTTACCCTAGCTACTGAGTGGAACGCGTATATATAGGTTACAGCAGGGACCTCTAGGCAAATATGACAAGGGCTTCCCATGTAATTAAGAACTCCTAATCTGATCCTAATTCATCCTTAATTATGTTAATTATAATTCATGCCACTAAAGAATTATAATAGCACTCCTTGTCATATTCGAAATTAAATTTCGAACTCCTATTATTAAATGCTTATTTATCTCCCCAGGTAAAGACTACAGATACTCGTCTAATAAATTAAATTTCTGATAATTTAATTAATTGACATATTAATTCCCTGAGACCTTCCACTTAACTTATTTGATGTGTCGGATTCAAAATCCACCTACAAGGTTTGATACAATCAAAACTTATAAGCTTTCTCAAAGGATTTCATCAATCCCGATACCGAGATGTGGATTCCATCAATAATTAATGTTCACCATACACATAATGTCATCACTCAACTCACTGAGTATTTTGACTCACAAAGAATCTCACTCTTCTATGAATCAAAGTAATAAACACTATATGCACATTTCCAATGATCATATCAGGATTTAGATAGAGTATAAGCACTCATAATAACCATGAGGTATTAATTGTTTATATAATCAGTATAAAAACAATTACCCCAATACGGTCCTGTTCAATACACACAAAGTGTACTAGCACAAGGAGTTGGAACTGTACCATTCCCAATAGTCAAGATAGACCTATTAAAACCTTGTGCTACAGCCCTACCAATGGTGTGTCCAATTTCATTTAAAACTGTGAACAATGAACTTATATTCAATACGAACTGATGATCTAATCTTTTGTGTATAAGTCGTATTCTACACACTAGATCACCTGCTATATAGAATAAAAGAAACCACACATCCTTCCTCTTCCTAGATTTCGATCGAGCCCTATGGTTGCTTGATCCACCCTGCAAGTTGCTCCTCCCACGATCATGATTCCACTCCGCCATGAGCCTTTTACTATGTGAACCATCATCGCTAGCTTTCTTCCTCTAATGAAACCCCATCAATGCACTCGTGACATCCTCCAATTCCAGGGTTTCTTTCCCCCAAGTCAATGTTGTAACCAGGTTCTTGTATGTAGGAGACGTCGGTAGGGAATTCAACAACATCAATACTTTGTCCTCTTCCTCGAACTTCACATCAACTCGCTTAAGATCACTAATGATCTGATTGAATGTTTTGATGTGTTGAGTCAGGTCCAAACCCTCTCCCATCTTAAGCCAATAAAGCTTTTGCTTAAGATACAACTTGCTCGTCAATGACTTGGACATGCACCGAATTTTTAGTTTTAGAGAACCCGCTACTGGTGATTCCTCATACATGATGTGATACATCATGTCGTCGACCAGATAATGATGGATAGTGGACACAACTTTTGCTTCTAGCTCCTTCCAACTTGCAACGTTCATGTTGTCTGACTTCTTTCCGTATAAAGCCTTTACCATACCTTGCTGCACTAGCAAGTCCTTCACCCTCTTCTACCAATGTCCAAAGTTCATTGTTCTGTCAAACTTATTAACATCGAACTTCGTCAAAGAGGTCCCAGCCATTGTAAACCAATTGCCCTGATACCAATTGCTGTTTGTGAATATGCAATAGAAGTCTCTCACACTCTCACGAATTAATCAACAAACAAGTAGTGCAATCACTTAATGATGAACAATACGAACGAAGCAATCATTCAACAATGAATATAAATGAAAACAATGAGCAAAGACACAGGATTTACGTGATTCGGTAATTTTCCTATGTCCACGGAAGAAGCAACTCAATATTCATTTGCAATAATGTCAAGTTAGATTTTAAGGATACACATATTGATTAAATACGAACCCTAAGTATACACGAACCTTTGGACCTATCTAAATCATCTTCTAGCAATCCCTAAAGAAAAATCTTCCAATTCCCCCAATCTACTAATCTCCAAACTTAAATTCTGTAACGTGCACCGAACGAAACCGTCAATGGTTTAGGCCAAATCGTTGATGGTTTGAAACCGAGAAGAATCCTTTTGTACACTGCCTGAAATTGTCAATGGTTACGGTGCAAACCGTTGATGGTTACCTCTCAGCTCTAAAATTGTCAAGCACACTATCACTGGTTTTCATCTAGCAGACTTCTCTAATGTTCCTCGTTTCACGATGCTTTCCTGGTATATGCGTTCAACTCAAAATATGAGCTTCAAACCCAACAGAGTATATCCAACTTCTAAAAATAATAAATAATTCACATTTTATGGCATTTTAGTCATGCCAAATGTTTTCAATTATTGTAGATTTTTATGCTACATAAATATTTGTTAAAAAAAAAAAAAAACATTTTGCACACAAAAACATTTCCAAAAATAATAAATTATTTTGCTATTTACAAAAATATATTGACGTTAATAATAGAATGATAACAATGAAGAATGTTATTGAAAGAAGTTATTAATATAAATTAACAATTAAAGATACTATTGATTAAGGCTAATATGCCAGTGTATGTGCAATTATTTTTGGAATGATAATTACAGTAATATTTTGATTGATTGATTAAATAAATATCAAAAGTTTCATAGATCATCTTCCCAATTTGAGTTATAAATAATTGAATAATCAGAATGAACGACTTAACCTACCATAAATTATCTTTTAATATAAGACCTCTCAAACATGCATGTAACAAATATATTTTTTTTTTTGGATAATTTTATTATTTAGGCAATTGAACTTTTTTTTGGTAATAAATATTCTGAAATTTTTCTTTAAATTCAGTTTATTTTTCAAATAAATATTTAATGATATTTTAATTGGAATTTCAAATAAATACCGAAAAATTCATAGGTCAAATTCCAACATAAATTACAATTAAATTTTGCATAAGAACTTCCGTCTCTGGATTTGCTTTGTATTATTTTGACCACCTTTTTTCCTTTTTAATAGTCTAACTCACTCACTAGATCTTAGTGACTACAGAATCCGCAATTTCATACTTCACGGTTTCTCAAAATGAAGAACAGTTCAAACCAGCAAGTCAATAATGGAGCGAGTTGAGTTCAAGTTGCGCAATGGGTGGGAGGTTCCCGAGCGTTCTGTGCCATACATTTTGGGCTACACTGCTTTCTTCTGTGGAGTGAAATTGCCGGCCTACCCGAACATCCCATTCTTTTGTTTGTATGCGTGACATTGGCACCGCTGCATTCACACCGTCAAATTTATACCATGCTTGGGAGGAAAAGAAGATCAAGGAAACAATGCAAGAATTGGTACAATCCACATGAACCGAGTTTGCAAATTTATTAAGCAAGCCCGCACCATTCAGGATGAGCTTGAAAGAAGAAGAACCGACTTTAATCCATGTGATACAAGCTACAGAAAAAGGGGGGGGGGGGGGGCATAGTCTAGTGATTTAGTGTAAACTCTTTATTTCATTAAGTATAGACGTGTGGTCCTATTTTATGTTTCCATATTTGTAGGCGTTTGGGCCTATTTAATCGGCTTCTTTTATTAGTTATAGGCGTGTAGTGTAGGGTGTTTTGGGTTCGAGATGTTCAACCCTTGTCTTTTAATTGTTGTAGGCCTTAGTTGGCCGAAAGGTTTCATGAAGGATTTTAAAAATAGACTAGTAGCCGCATTCTCCGCAAGTTGAACGTGAATGAAGTTTTCTTCACAATTTTTTTTTTTTTTTCAATTTTCTCTACTTGTTCTTGAATGAACTAAGAACTTATCAAAGGTCAAACCTTAGTGGCGTTCTCACCGAATCTAAGTTCTTGAAACAAGATTTCAACTTCTCTATATCATCTTGACTTGATTCTTGGCGTTCTTGGGTAAGTTTTGAATTTGTTTGTGGGTTCAAGGGATTTCGATCTCACAAGGTTCTCATCATTCGGTACCAGAGCTCAAGCTCGAAATCAGGTTTGATTTATCCTTTTGATATGCTATTCCTTCTTTATTCTTGCTAATTTCGTGTGTTTGAATTCAGATATGTGATTTTCACAATTGATTACTCGTGTTCTTTATTCAAGAATTCAGATCTTCAAATTCTTTAATTGATTGCACAAATCTTCTTTTAATTTATGGATCTGAAATTTCCAGATCTGTAATCTTTGCTTTGATTCATTATATATTCCGTTTCTTGTTATTGAAATCAAATCAATCTTTTCGAAAATTGCAATTATTGTTGTTGAAATTGCAATCTTTTTGAAATTTGCCTAGAAAAAAAAAAAAAAGGCAACGTATTCAAAGGTTGCTTCATATTTTTAAAAAAGAAAGAAAAGAAAAAGAGAAAGAGAGAAATTTTGGAAATGGTTGTTTTATATACTTTGCAATCCAACAATTGAAGTGATTTGGTGTTGATTGATATCTTCAAAGGGATCGAATATATCATCTTTAGTATCTTGTTTCCTAATTTTTATTTTTGCTCATACAATTTAAATTTGCTATCTGATAGCCTAGATCATCTTATTATGTAATTTGAATTTGAATTTGAATTTGAACTTGAACTTGAGTTTAAATTTTGAATTTGTAACCATACAAATTCCTTAAGACCCGTGTCATTTTATTCCTTTTTGTTTCTTGAATCTATTGCTGGTTGGAATAATACAAGGTTGTGTCTTGATTTAGTTCAACTAGTTCTTAAAGAACTAGAAAGGGAAAACATGTGATGTAAAAAGTAAGAGTGGGTGAGAATAGTATTAGAAGGCCAAAAGAGTGAAACACAAGTGGAGTGACAATATTTGAGCGTAAACACGAAAGGGAGTGCGTGCGGTTTTACCACTAAAATTCTTGTTTTGTAGCGCATTAAAAATGTCTTATAAAAGCGACTCAACACATAAGGAGGAGGTGGATAACTCATTCTCTATGTTGCAGGTCATGCAACAATAGTTTGAATGGTTGAATTTGGTATTGGGGGAGGTGAGGGATAGGATGGATTATCAAGAGGTGGCGATTAGAAATCTGCAAGGTGGGTGAGATTGAAGGAGACGTGAGCCTAGCATGGAGAATGAGTATGAGTATGAGAATGAGAATGAAGATGAGAATGAGGAGACATAGCATTTGACGTTGGAATGGGTGAAATGGGCAGGCCTAGAGGAGGTAGGCGTGGAAGAGGGCCTTGGAAAAATCCAAGGGGCTAAGATGGGGTAGATGGGAACCTTGGGAGCATCAAAATGAAAATGCCATCTTTCCAAGGTAGGACTAACCCTGAAGTCTATTTAGAGTGGGAGAAGAAAATAAAGTTGATTTTTGCTTGTCACAATTATTCAAAGGATAAGAAGGTGAAACTGGCGGTAATTGAGTTCATTGATTATGCAATTATTTGGTGGGACTAATTAGTGACCAATAGGAGGAGGAATCATGAGAGACTTGGAGAAACATGGGGAGAGTTGAAAGCTCTCATGAGGAGGAGATTTGTACCTAACCACTACTATAGAGACCTCTACAAAAAATTATAGAACCTTACACTAGGGTTTAGGAGTGTAGAAGATTACCATGAGGAAATAGAGGTGGCTATGATTCGGGCTAATGTAGACGAGGATCGGGAGGCTACAATGGCCATATTTTTAAGTGGTTTGAATAGGGACATAGCCAATGTAGTTGAGTTGCAGCATTATGTGGAGGTAAAATACATGGTACATGTGGTTATGAAGGCGGAGAGGCGGTTAAAAAGAAAGGGGCAACAAGGTATACTTCAGTTTCTAGCACTTCTTGGAAACCAAAGTGGGATAGAAATGATCGAGCAGTAGTAAAGGGGAAGGTCGAACTACCTAAGGGAAAAGATAAGGGAGCAAGAAAAAACCCAAGGTAGATTTCAAACCTTCAAGGAATCGAGATATTAAATGTTTTAAATGTTTGGGTTTAGGAAACATTGCATCTCAATATCCAACCAAGCGGGTGATGGTTATGTGTGACAATAGGAACATGATAATTGAGAGTGAGGATGATAGCGATGTGATGTCCGAGTTGGTCGATGCTAGTGATGATGATGGAGTGGAATATCCCGTAGAAGGTAAATCGCTTGTTGCTAGGCATGTTCTCAATACGCAAATTAAGGTAGATGAAATGGAGCAACAGAGAGAGAACATATTTCATACTAGATGTTATGAAGACAACAAGGTGTGTAGTATGATTATAGACAGAGGAAGTTGCACCAATGTAGCTAGTACCACCCTAGTTGAGAAGTTGAGCTTACCATTACTAAAGCATCATAGGCCTTATAACTTGTAGTGGTTGAATGAATCTAGGGAGGTCAAGGTCAACAAGTAGGTTTTGGTAGCTTTTACCATTGGGAGGTATAGTGATGAGGTGCTTTTTGATGTAGTTCCCATGCATACTGGCCATATTTTGTTGGGGAGGCCATGGCAATATGATAGGAGTGTGATTCATGATGGGTTTAGGAACAGGTACAATTTTTTAAAAGATGGAAAAATAATCAAGCTTGCTCTTTTAACCACAAAACATGTTTATGAGGACCAACTGAAGCTGAAAAGTGAGATTGAACAAAAGAGAAAGTTCGAAGCCAAAACAAAAGAAAGAAAAATAAAGGTGAAGCCAAAACCTTAAGAAAAAGAGCGAGTGAAAAAGAAAATAAAGAGGTAGATGAGAATAAAGAAAAAAGAGTGGTTCCATGAGAGAGAAAAAGAGAGATTGAAAAAGAAAATAGAGAGGTGGTTGAGAATTTTAAAAAAAAAAAAGAAAAAGCAAAAAAGAATGGAGCCACAAGAGAAAAAAGATAGAGAATCTATAAAGAGGAAAGAAAAGACAAAGATGAGTTTTTATGCAAAGGAGAGTGAGGTTAAGACGGCTTTCTTAGTTGACCATCCTATGATTTTTCTTGTTTACAAAGAATGTTATCTTAATTTTGATGAAATTAACCATTCTCTTCCTAGCTTGGCTATTTCTTTGTTGTAAGAGTACGAAGATGTATTTTTGGAGGAGATGCTAAGTGGCATTGAGCATCAAATTGATTTCGTACCTGGAGCCATCATTCAAAATCGAATAGCCTATAAAGTAATCTGGAAAAGACAGAGGAGCTTCAAAGGCAAGTGGAAGAAATGATGAGCAAGGGGTATGTGAGAGAGAGCATGAACCCATGTGTAGTACTAGTGATACTAGTACTGCCAAAGAAGGATGGGACTTGGAGGATGTGTGTTGATTGTAGAGTGGTCAGCAATATTACGATAAAGTATCGTCATCCCATTCCTAGATTAGATAATATGCTTGATGAATTGCATTGCTCATGTATTTTTAGTAAAATAGATCTTCAAAGTAAAAGGCATAGGTGACTGACCTTCGTATTTTCAAATTTAAAAGAGCAAGGGAAAGTTTCTAGAATTGATTACTTGACCCCCAAACTTTGAGAAAACTTGGGAAACCTGCAAGAAACTTGGGGAATACAAAAATTCACTTTTTTTTATCTATAAATACTTGTTAAACCTAAGGATTAAACATACCAAGAAGCAGCAATCAATTCTATTCTCATACATTCAAAGCTATCTTGCGAAATACACTACCTGAAAGTTCCGGCTAATTAAAAGCTCACGGTTCTTGCTCTTTCTCTGAGATTTTCAATCTAATATAGAACCTTAGTGATATCTTCTTGAGCTTCATTCATTATATTGTTAGTTTGCTGAAGTATTTTGATCTTTAACTTGTACAAATATGCTCTAATTGATAGTGTCTATTGTACGACACAACACTTGCTTCTTTGTATTTTTTTCTTTTGATGATTCAGGGTTGTTGAATCATTGTCTAGTAAGAAGGGGTATCCTTGTTAGAGAGGGATCTCCACCTAAGAAGGAGAGAGGTTGTAACTTTGCCTAAGTAAGAAAGTTGGAATCCTCATAGCGGTTGCTTTGGGCAAGGATGTAGGTTGTAGGTTGAACCCTATAAAAAGTTTGGTTCTCAACTCTTCTCCCTACTCTCTTTAATTATTGCAAAAATATTATATGTGTGTATGATTTTTATATCTTGTTGAACTTTGAAAATTGCTAGAATCTTGGTTTTTTTCATGATTTGAAATCAACATACTATAAATTATTGGTTGGTTTGATATATTAAATAAAGTTCTGATTTTTTAACATCAACAACTTAAAGGTATTTTGAATTGAAAGTTTTACAAAATCAAATATTTGAAAATTATATTTCATTGATTGAAGTAAAGGAAAAAATTCTGAATTTGAGTTTAAAATCTGAGATTTATTTCTAAATTATCCTAACTTGATCCTTGGAATTAATCAGCTGGGTTTCAACATCAAAGAATTTAATTTTAGTTGAATATTAATTAAACTTGATTGATTATCAAAAGCATAGTGATTGTGAAGGTTGATTAATTACTTAATAAATTCAATACAAAGCAAGCAAAGATTTTTTATATCCCAATTCACCCCCCCCCCTTTTGGGAGCATACCTAGATTCTCAATTGATATCAGAGCCTTGTTGTAGTAAATATTAAGCTAGAAGCTACATAAAGATCCCTATGGCACACCTAGGTGTATCTTCTTTTGGTGAGGTACAATCCTCTTTTGGACCACCTATATTTTGTAGTGTTAACTACACCTTTTGGGAACAACGAATGATAATATAACTGCAAACCATGGATTGGAAAGCTTGGAAAGTTATCATGCGTGGTGACCTCATCCCTACCAAAACCATAGACAATAAGGAAATACCAAAAGAAGAAACAGAGATGACAGATAATGACTTAAAGATGCTGCAAATAAACTCTAGTGCAATGAATGCACTATATTGTGCTCTAGATGTGAATGAGTTTAATAGAATTATGAGATGTAAATCAGTTGAAGAAATTTGGGATAAACTTGAAGTAACTTATGAAGGAACGGTTGATGTAAGAGATAGTAGAATTGATATGCTCACTAGCGAGTATGAAGCTTTCAAGATGAATCCTGAAGAGACCATCACTAGTATGTACACTAGGTTCATCCACAAAATAAACTCCCTAAATGCCTTAGGGAAAAATTACTCCATATATGAAATGATCCGAAAAATACTTAGAGGACTTCCACCAATATGGGAACCTAAGGCCACGACAATTACAGAAGGAAGAAACTTGAAAAACACTTCCCTTGATGAATTGATTGGATCGCTTCTCACATATAAGATGGCCATAAATGAAAGGGATTTCGAAAGTTACAAAAACAAGAAATCAACCACCCTTAAAGCTGCCAAAGAAAGTTCTAGTGAAGAAGAAGAAGAAGAAGAAGAAAATGAATTAGATAATGATAATATAGCCTTAATTACTATAAGACTTGGAAAATTCTTCAAGAAAAATAAGAAATTTACTCAAAAATTCAGAGGCTCAAAATATGATAAAGGAGAAACAAGCAAAAAGTAAACCAAGAATGAACCTCCTACATGTTATAATTGCAAAAGGGTTGGATGGACATATAAAATGTAATGCCCCAAGCCCTTAATCTTAGGTCCAGTGTGTTATACCTGATAATCCATAAATCAAAACATCCGCAGCGAAAAACATAAACATAATCTCCATAAATATAATACCAGAGTTTACTATTTCTATCTATAACCCATATTAACCATTCATCCACCTGTATTCACAAATCCATATACCTCCAAAACCAACTCCATAAACCAGTATTCACATTCATCCCTTTCTCAACAGACTTAAAATATAAAACATAAAACATAAAAACATAAACATAAACTTTATACAACCCAACAGTATTATAAAAAATATACCCTTTCTCTCTATAATCCTCAAAAATTGCTATAAACCCTTGAGCTCTCTAAGCCTGACCTCAAGGATGTCTTGAAAATGAAATATTCATATTCGGGTGAGACACATCTCAATAAGGGGAAAGAAATAATATACATTAAAACAACGTGTGGTCCACATGAGATTCATAAACAACATTTTAATAACATTTGCAAGCCATTTACATAAATTCTGAAAAAAAAAAAAAAAAAAAAAAAACATTTCCTGATCGTATTCAAACATGTGCAGAATATTTACCCACAAGACTACCCAAGGATATGGGTGATTACCCGGCCATACAAGTAACACCCCTCTGCCCTGATACATTATGCAACCCAAAGGTCACAACTGAAGCATACCAGGGCACTCACCTTACTTAGTAAGCTCTCAAGTGATAAATTAATCTCGTACTCACACAATTCATACAAAGTTTACCAACGAAGGCCCCCAAAAATAAGGAAATCTACCTGCCCATACAAGTAGTTTCCCTCTGCCCTAGTGCGTTATGTTGCTTACTGCCACATCTGATACTACTAACGCACTCGCCTTTCTTAGCAAGCCCTTAGGTGAAGAGTTTGCCCCACCCTAAAGCAACATATTCTACTAACATAAATACCTGATAATATCATAATACATTATTCTGTCTATTGTTATTCAGTTATCCACATATGTTCATGTTCATAATTTTAACATTTCATAGCATTTCACTTTATGTAACCTTTAACATTTCACATCGTTCACATTTCATATTTCATATCCATTTCATTCACATTTCCATTTCATTCATTCATACTACAGCTCCTTTTAACTATACATCAGTTAGTCCACATAGATATGCACTAGAATCTACTAACACAACTCCTTTTAGTCGTCATCAATTAGTCTATAGCTCCTTTTAGCTGTCATTGCATTCATGGTTGCATTATCAAACACAAACAACACAGTCCTTATACATTTCATTATCATTACATTTCTTACATAGCCAGCATCTCATACATATAACATACGTTTACACAATATTACCATCTACTCATGCCACACAGTTTTGCAGAAAAATTCATACATTCCCTGTAAAATAAACCAACCAACATTTAATGTTTATATACTAAAAATACCTTTCATTTCTTACATAATTATCCTAAAAATACTTTCCACTTTCATCAATTCATTTTCACATATATGTAACTTAATAGGCAATCCTAAGCTCAGAAAATATAATTTATATGGTTGGCATTTTATACTCACATGAAAACTCATATACATATATAACATAATCCATTTTCATTTTATATATGAAAACCAGATTTAATATATAAATTTCCCCTTACCTGACTTTTGAACTACGTCAACAGGATCCCCGAACCGATACCCATGGCATTCACTTGGACCCTAAATCAAAAACGCTAATTTAATTAAATAAACCCCAACTGACTCAAATCTTAGGAAAAATAATTATTTAATTCTTCCTAAGCTTCAAATAACATTATTCGTTAAGAAAATTCTCAAAATAACTCACTTACCTTGGTTTTAGGATGTTTCCCAAACCTCTCAAACCAACTATCAGCTCCTACAGCCTTGTAGAGAATGATCCTACGAACCTCATGGTGGTTTCGAATCGTCAAACCAGGTCAAATCCAGCCCGAAATCAAAGAGGGAAGGTTGGGGGTCCATTTTTTTAGAGAAAGAGAAGGAGAAATCCTGAAGTTTCTTGCTAAAAATGAAAGAAATCCTATTTATAGGTAGGGCTTTGTTGACGAGACACGTGGGTTCGTCGACAAACTACTGAAGAGACTTTATCGACGAGTAGATACATTCATCGACGAAATCCAGAGTTTTAGATTTACTCTCTCGAGATTCCTTCGTCGATGAGGAACGAAATTCGTCAACGATCTATAGAAGGACACTCGTCGATGAAGACAGAGCATTCGTTAACAAAGCCTGCTATTCTTCCTCTAATTTCTTTCCTTTTTCTCCTATTTTCCATTAATACATTTCATTATTATTTTTCCTAATTATTTTATCATTAAAAATTTTTGGGTCATTACATAAAACCTGATTGTCCACAGCTTAAGAAAGATGCCAAGAAGAAGAAAAAGAAGGCGATGATAGCTACTACATGGGATGGCACAAGCTCAAGTGAATTAGAAAATGAATCAAGTGATCAAGATGTGGCAAATCTCTGCTTCATGGCTAAAGATGCTGAGGTAAATTCCTACACTACCTCATTTGAAGAATCTAGTGATGAATCATGTAGTGACTTGTGTGAAAGTATGCCTTCATATATAGAAATTCAGGCTGAACTATTGACTTTGCATAAAAAGGTTTATGAGAGAAACCAAAAGCAACTTAGCTTTGAAAGAACAAAATGAAATACTCAAGAACCAACCAGAGACTTCAAAATTAGCTGAAAAAAGAAAAGAACTCACAAATTGATGATCTTATGGATAAAATAAATGAGATGTCTCAAGACTTAGTAAAGCTGCAAGTAAGTGGTAAAAGTAAAAAGGATTCAGAAATAAGTAACCTTAAAATTAAAATTGAGGATAAAGACAAAATCGTCTACAATTTCACAAAAGGAAAAGAAATTTTGAAAAACTGATTTGAACACAAAGAATGTCATTAGATAAAGAAGGAATTGGATACAATGGAGTTGAAAACAAGAAGAAAAAGAATCTCTATATGGGATACTTCGTAAAAGTATCAAAAAATTATGCTAGCACATCTTCCACAAATACTTATGAACACATTACTTGCTTCTTGTGTAAGAAAAATGGATATATAAAGTTTGAATATCCATTTAAAAGGAAAAATGTTTAAATTAAGAAAGTATGGAGGGTCAAACTAAAAATAAACCTGAAATAAAAAGACATAAGAAGGTTTGGGTACCAAAAGTAACACCTTGAACCCTTCTTGTAGCTGTGCTTTAGAACCACTCCATAAAAAGACAAATGATACTTGGACAGAGGGTGTTCAACACACATGATCAGAGACAAATCAAAATTTTTCACACTAATGCAAAGAGATGGTGGATATGTCACCTTCGGAGACAATGCTAAAGGTAAAATTATCGGTATCGGAAAAGTAAGCAAAAAACCCTCCTTAAACATTGATGATGTTTTACTAGTAGATGGGTTAAAACATAATCTACCTAGTATAAGTCAATTAAGGGATAAAGGCTTGGACATAATCTTTAAAAAAGACAAATGCATAGTTGAGAATCGAGAAAACTATGATGTATTATTCACTGCTAATAGGGTTGATAATGTGTATTGTATAAATTTTGAAAATCTAATATCTCAAGAAATCACATGCTTAACAGCCATAAATGAAGTTAGCTGGCTATGACATAGAAGACTAGGACACGCTAGCATGGATTTGTTATCTAAATGAGCTAAAAAAAACTCAGTCAAAGGTCTACTTAGCACAAAGTTCCTAAAAGACAAAATTTGTGATGCTTGCTAGCTTGGAAAGCAAACTAAGACAAATTTTAAAAGGAAGAAACACATTTCCACTAGTAGACCCTTAGAACTTATCCACCTAGATTTATTTGACTTTAATAAAGCACAAAGTATAGGAGGAAAGCGATATGCTTTCGTCATTGAAAACTAAGGTGTAGTCCTAAGAGGGGGTGGGTGAATTGGGTTTTTTAAAGTTTCTTTTAAATCTTTTTACAAATTCACAACCTTTTGTAAATTTAGCAAACACACAAGAATGTTTTGATTTTTAATACAACCACAATCCACACTTAATACCAACATATTCCAAATGCTTTCAACAATGACAATCAGTCAACCAATCAACCAATCAACCAATCAATCACAAGATACTTAACCAATTATATGAGCCGCAGCACTTCTTTAATTCAGCATTTGCAAAACTCAGCTTAGAGTTTAAATAAAGCCCTGTATATATGAACATTGGTGCACTTCCTTTTAACCAATATTTCCACAAACGAATAATCGACGTGCTCCCTTTAAGGTTACTGCAAAAAATTAATCAACGTGCTCTCTTAAATTAAAAGTTTTCTTAATCTCAAACTTTCAGCTTCCTGCACTTAGATACACAACCACACAATTTATATATGCAGAAAAATTTAAGAGTAAGGGTAGAGAGTGAGACCGAGTTTTTTCTGAGGTTTGGCTTATACCTAGTCTACGTCCTCACCTTAGGCAAGACCACCTAAGGATTCTACTATACCGTTCCTTTACGGGCGGAACAAACCGTTACAATTCCCTCCTTTAATTAGGGTGGAGCCCCTTCTCCAAGCGATACCCCACGCTCGATACAATGATCCAATAACCTTGAAATGTCAAAGAAAACAAGGAAAGAAGAAAAGATTCTTGTGTACAAGAGATGCTCTCAGATAGAGCTAGTTAGTACAAATATAGTACAACTAATACTTCAAAGTAAATATCAAAGAGAATTGAATTTAAGCTCAAAGAAGTATGTCACCGAGATTCTTCTTTTGATTTGTATCAAACCTTAAAAGATTTACTTTCAAAACAGTGCTCAAAGACTCAGTTTATCTCAAAAAATTCTCCACAAGAATATCTGTGCACAAGGGCTTTGAGAGAGAGTGAGCATTATAGCTTGAAAACTGATTTTTAATTCCTGGTATTGGTTTGATTTGAGAAACAATAAATTTCTAGGCTCAAAACGTCTTAAATTTGTGTTGTCCAAGTCACTTGGAGTGTTTTCCAAGTTTATACGAACTTTGGGCACAAGTAACTCGATTTTGTAATTTAAAAAGTTGTTTTAAAAACTAGTCATTCAAGGGTCAGTCGCTTGAGCCTTTCAGTCACCTGATCCTTTTGAACACAGTGCAAATTTTTTAGTTTAAAATAGGGTCAGGTGCCTGAGGATTCAGGGGTTAGTTGCCTGATCCTTCACTATCTGTTCAAAACCAATTCAAGAAAATCTTCAGTCCCCTAACCAAAGGCAGGTCAATCGCCTGAACAATTATAAAATCTATTTTTGAGGTTTGTTTCCAAAATCCTTAGCCATCTTGCTTTGATATATTTGAAAAGCATTTTTCAGAGTTTTCTAAGTAAGGTCTCTAAGTTCATATCAACCCCTAATGAACTTCAAAGCATTCAAAATGATATTTATAATGAAGTACTTACATAAGACTTCCTAAAGACTTAAAAACTCTCAAAGCTTGAAGTCTTCATGTATATCTTTGCTTTGAATCCTCTTAGACTTAAGCTTCAATATTATTTAAGCTTCCACATGTTTTGAACATCTTGGTCCTCTTGAGCTTTCTTTTGATCACCTTGTTGATGAAGTATAGCTTTATGGTACTTGTGATCTTGGAATTTCATTTCTTTGATCCTTTTGAACTTTGCCATACTAAGTTTCCTTAAATATCATCACTTAAACAATAACTTTTTAAATTAACCTTTATTTTTTATCATCAAAACAAGATTCAAAAGCCATGTTAGGCCAACAATCTTCCCATTTTTTGATGATGACAAATAAGGAGCAAAGATGAGAGATCCTTGATTAGGCTCCCCTTTACAATAACCATACCTTTTAACAATATGTAAAAAATAATGATTTCAAATATAAGTCCAAAACTCAATGAGTCATAATCAAGTATTATAGCTCATTTCAACATACTTAATATTAATATTATATTTCAATGCATTATAGCTCATGTCAACATATATGCTTATGTTCTCATTTTTCTCATTTTTGCTCTCTAGGTTATCTCTCCCCCTTTGACATCAAATCAAAAAGAGATAAGGAGCATAGTCACAAGGAGCCTTTGGATAGAACATAACAATAAGCATAGTCATATAGGTATCAAAGAGTACAAAAAGTCATAATCATAGGGAATTACAAGCCAAATCAAAAGATAAACAAAGCAACAAAAAAATAAATCCATAGATATAACGATAATACAAGACAACAAGTAACCAAAAAAAAAAATCAATCATCATCAGCATCATCATCATCATTATCATCATTAGCTTCAACTTCTTCTTCATCACCCTCCTTACTTCCTTCTTCAGATTCTTCATCAGATGAAGCATCACTACAAGGGATAGAGCTGGTATCCATGGGATCAACACTCTGAGATGAGTTAGCCCTATACTGCTCTATGCAAGTAAGGCGCTGATCAAGTGAGGAGCAATTAGTGTGGAGTGAGGATACATTCTCTTGAAGTGATTGGAGGCCTTAATGCATGTCTCTGCTAAATGTAGTGAACTCATGGTGAAAAGGTACAAACCAAGAAGGAGTGTCAACTGAAGGTCCTTGTTGCTGATCTAGAGGTGAAGAAGGTACAACTATTGGCCTTTGTAGTTGTCCTCCTTTCAAAAACCAACCCTGCTCATGCTTTTCATATCCCATTTGTTTCAGGATTGTGGAAGTGAAAAGATCATATCTAGTATGCTTGAGGAATAGTGCAGTAGGAGTAGTGACACTAAGATGGGCAAAGATGAGGTTTAGAGCACCACCATAAGGAAGAGTGACTCGATGAACTTCCAATTTAGCCCACATCCATTTCAAAATTAGGCTAGAGAGATCGAGTTTCTTCCCTTTTAGCAAACACCATAACACAAAAACAATCTATGTAGGATATGTGATCATACAAACCGGATTGGGGTAGGATATTGTTTGTGATAATTTTCTAAAGTATTTGAGCTTGAAGATTCAGCTATTTGTACATTGGAGGAAGGCCAAAGTAAACAGGTTCCTCTACCATAATTAGTGGTAAGAATTCCTCATGAGTGAAACCTTGGTCTAGAATCAATGTTTGAGCAAATGCTGGACACTCAAATTCTTCTGGGCTAATATGCAAAATAGGAGCTAAAGTTTGTGGAGATAAAACCATCTTCTTTCCCCTAACCTCAGTGGTTAGTACATTTTCTCCATGTATCATATTTGCATAGAAGATCTTCACTAGGTTTGGATACATGCCTTTGGATTGATAAGTTACAAAATTCTTCCAACTAATATTCTAAAACATTGGTAGGATTTCTGAAAATTCTAAATCAAAGTAGGAGGTATCTATGACCTTACCAAAAGTTGGTTTCATAGAACGAAGATGAGATCGGTAACGATGCTTCGATTGAGGAGTTATGAGCCCTTGTCCGATATTATTATCATCTCTCCCTAAAGAAGGACCTCGGTTTGCCATAGTTTTTGTGCGAGGCATATTTGATTTTGGAGGATCAAACGAACCAGCCAAGTGAAACTCTAGAAATCGTAGGAAAAGGTGTAGGAAAGTGATTATGAGGCTTTGATTTGAGGGATTTGGAGCTAAGAATTAAGGAAGATCAAGAGGAGGAGGCTCATATGAGTAATGGAATATAGATCAGTAGCTTAGAGTCTGAAAAGTTAGGATTTTTTGAGCTTAAAATATATAAGACCCGTTAGGTCAGACACCACAAGGTTTGGGCTTAGTCGCCTGACAATTTATAAAATTAATTTTTCAGCAAGCAGTAGCACATCAGTCACCTAGCCCCCCATTTTTCTCTATTCGATTGATTGAGGTTTTAGGCTCGGTCGCCTGACCCTCTCATCTTTCTAAAAATTCCCTTTTCACTCAACATGAAATCTTCCTAAATCACTTCCCTACTATGTAACAACCCAAGTTCTCTTCTAATTGATATAAATCTTTCTTCAAGAAGAGGTTTTGTGAAGATATCCGCCCATTGGTCATTTGTATGTATAAATTCACGTAGTATATCTTCTTTTTGTGCATGATCTCTTAGGAAATGATGTCTTATATCAATATGTTTAGTTCTTGAGTGTGATATTGAATTTTTGAAAATGTTTGTTGCACTTGTATTATCACATTTAGTTGGTATGATTGAGTACTCTAAGTTAAAGTCTTTTAATTGTTGTTTCATATAGAGTGTTTGTGCACAGCAACTACTGGCTACCATATACTCAGCTTCAGCGGTTAATAAAGTTACGAAATTTTGTTTCTCGGAAAACAAAAAGACAAGAGACCGTCCTAAAAAGTGACAAGTCCCACTTGTACTTTTTCTCTCAATCTTACAACATGCGTAATCGACATCTAAATAACTGATCATTTCAAATCTGGTATCTTTAGGGTACCAAAGTCCTAAATTAATTGTTCCTATTAAGTATCTTAGGATTCTTTTCACTGCTATCTGATGGGATTCCTTAAGAGCTGATTGATACCAAGCGCACATACAAACGCTAAACATTATGTCCGATCTAATTCCTATCATTCCTTTTTAGTACTTCATATGTACTGATTTTCCTTTTTCATCTTTATCTAGGCTTATAGAGGTACTCATGGGAGTTCCTATGGGCTTACTTCCTTCCATGTCAAACTTTTTAAGCATGTCGCTTTTGTATGATTTATAAATGTTCCATTTTTAGCTTGCTTGATTTGTAAGCCTAAGAAGTAAGTTAATTCTCCCATCATTCTCATCTCAAACTCATCTTGCATACACTTTGCAATTTCCTTACATAATTCATCATTTGTAGCACCAAATATAATATCATCAACATAGATTTGTATGATTAGCATGTCTTTATTTTTGATTTTAATGAATAAGGTGATGTCCACCTTTCCTCTTGAGAAGTCATTCTCTTGTAAGAATCTGCTTAATATCTCATACCAAGCTCTAGGAGCTTGTTTTAACCCGTACAATGCTTTTGTTAATCTAAATACATGATCGGTGATCGGTGCAAAATTGCAGGTGCACAGTATCGTAGTTTTATAATATAGTGACGTGAAAAGTATGGTCCTCAGGGATTGGTGTCTTAATTTTACCAAGTACCAAAATTATACTAATCTTAATTTTATTTAGAAAGATTAATATTTTTAGAATTCAAAATTGAAATAAGGCTACTTTAAATAAACTATTCAAGGGAAAATAAAACTAGTTGCCACATATCATATTAATGAGGGTGAAAACTTATAGGAAATCGATTTCACCTAGTTTCTCACTATGCTTTACTCATCTAACTAATTCGACTTCATTTTCTCTGTTTGTTAGCAAATCTCCAATTTTTTCAAAAGCCACTTTCGATAGTCAATCAAAACCTATTTTTGTTTATTATTTAACATAAAAATATGCAAATTAATAACGCAAGAACGCAATAAGACCCTCGATTTTATTTATGCTACGTAAGTTCAAACAAGTCTTTTGTTCTCTATATTCACCAACGTTGAATTATCCAAGATCTATCCTATAATTCCCCTTTTCGGTAGCAAATCACAAGACCAATATCATCTAATTAATGGACAGTTAATTAAAAGCATTAAGTGCAGAATAATTCAGACAAACATTAAAGAAAACTACTTCATATTAGCATTGAAGTGCAAGCATAATTTAAAACTGAGTTATATCGTTTTCCTAAAATACAAAAATTAATTCATGTAAAAAATTAAATCAAATATAAACCAGTTCACCATGCTTTCTTTTATTTGGAGAGTAGAAGAAAAAACAACACCCATAGCGCCACCGTTGCACGCTGTAAAACACCCCGACCACTGGGGTTGTTCGCCAATTTTCGGTTCCTAAAAAGATATTAATTTTTCAACGGACCACCAACTACCCTTTCTATTCATGTGTTGTGTCTGTGCAACACCCCAAAAGAAGCCCTACTGTGTCCTTTGTGCTCCCGGCCTCTTTTGTGTCTCCCCAAAAGAACCAAATTAAAAAACCCCCTCCAAAAGCTGCTGCTGCCCCCTATGATCTAAAAGAATAAATCTCAAAACCCTACTCAAACCCCTTCTGCACAGCCTCCAAAAGCCATCCCACAAATACCATCTTCTCTTTTTTTGAATTTTTTTTGTGCACACAAGGCCCCTCTCTTCATGACACACACACACATAGCCCATAACCCGAGCCCAGCTACCTACCGGAGGGAACCCAACACCCGAGGCCCTTCATGTAGCCGCATGGATCAGGTCCACACGGCTTTGATGAAGCCCACTAACCTGGCAGCTCCGGCACGATTGAAGCCCAGCGCCCCTTCTTCTCTTCTTCTTCTTCTTCTTCGTCATGCGGCTCACCTAGCAACACGGCTGCCAGCGCAAGCCTTTGTGCATGCATGCCCAGCTCACCAATTGAAATTCACGCACGGCTCATAAACATTTGCAGTTAAGCTCCAAGACAGCAAGCCCGGCTCACATACAACCTTCCTCACTCACAGGCCCAGCCGCATGGCTTTTCATACGGCACGTGGTCACATCAATGTGCATGAACCTCTTCATTTCAACTGCACAGCAAGCCCTCAGTTTTTCCATTGTTAAATTCTTTATTTTTATTTTCTGTCTTTAATGTCCGAAAATCACCCTGCAATAGTAAAACATTAGTGTTCGAAAATTTTCAACAAAAAGAGGCTAATTATCTTTAAATTATCAAATGAACTCGATAATCAAAATATTAGTAGGCATTTAATTAAAATTATAATATTTAATGCATGATTTTGAACGCCTAATTACGCAACTTTTACACGTAACCAATCGGTATTGTTTATGTCCTCAAACCAAGAGGTTGTTCCACATAAACTTCTTCATTTATAAGATTGTTTAAAAAAACACTTTTTACGTTCATTTGATATAGTTTAAATCCTTTATGAGATGCATATGCTAACAACATTATAATAGCTTCCATTCTTGCTACGGGAGCAAAAGCCTCATCGTAATCTATTCCTTCTTCTTGATTGTATCCTTGTGCTACAAGTCTTACTTTATTTCTTATAACTATGCCATTTTTATCATTTTTATTCTTAAATACCCATTTAGTTCACATTATTGAGTGGTCATCGGGTCTAGGAACTAATTTCCAAACTCTTTTTCTTTCAAATTGATTCAATTCTTCTTGCATAGCTATTACCCAAGAATCATTGCTTAAAACTTCTTCTATGTTTTTAGGTTCTTCTTGTGATAGAAATGCATAGTGATTACATAAGTTCTTCAATGATGATCTAGTAGTTATTCCTTTAGTAGGTTCTCCTATGATTTGATCTTTAGGGTGATTTCTTACATATTTTCATTCCTTTAGCAACTTAGAATTTCTATAGGATCATCATTTTGAGTTTCTTCACTTTCCTCTTTTTTTCCTTCTTTGATTCCTAGATCTTCCAGTTTTTGTGAAGTATCATCTTTTTCTTCAATCTCAATTTCTTTTGTAAAAGGGTTTGATTCATCAAAGGTTACATGGATTGACTCAATAATTGTTAGTGTTCTCTTATTATAGATTCTAAAAGTTTTACTATTTATTGCATATCCTAAAAAAATACCCTCATCTGACTTAGCATCAAATTTCCCTAAGTCATCTTTGTCATGAAGTATAAAACACTTACATCCAAAAAGGTGAAAGTAAACTATGTTATGTCTTCTTCCTTTCCATAATTCATACGAAGTTTTATTTAGGCTTGATCTAATGGACACTCTATTTATTACATAACATCTTGTGTTAATAGCTTTAGCCCAAAAGTACTTAGGTAGTTTGTTTTCATTTAACATTGTCCTAGTCATTTCTTGAAGAATTCTATTTTTTCTTTCAACAACTCCATTTTGTTGTGAAGTTCTTGGTGCTGAAAAGTTATGTCTTATTCCATGTTCATTGCAAAATTTTTCAACATCTTTATTATTAAATTCTCTTCCTTGATCACTTCTAATATTTAACACACCATACCCTTTTTATTTTGAAGCCTTTTACACAAGTTTATCAAGGTATTACATGCTTCATCTTTTGAGGCTAGGAAAAGTACCCAGGTAAACCTGGAGTAGTCATCTACAATGACCAAAGCATATTGCTTTCCTCCTATACTTTGAGTCCTAGTGGGACCAAATAAGTCTAAGTGTATAAGCTCTAAGGGCTTGCTAGTGGAGACGTGTTTCTTCTTCTTAAAGCTGGTCTTAGTTTGTTTTTCTAATTGACAAGCATTACAAATTTTATCTTTAACAAACTTTGTACTAGATAGTCCCCTAACTAGGTTCTTCTTAACTAGTTTTGATAATAAATCCATACTAGCATGACCTAGCCTTCTATACCATAACCAACTTGCTTTATTCATAGTTGCTTGGCATGTAATGTTTTGAGATTTTAGCTTTTCAAAATTTATGCAATATACATTGTTGGTTCTACTAGCGGTGAATAGAATATTTTATTTTTTTCTATTTTCAACAATACATTTGTCTTGCTTGAAAATTATATCAAATCCTTTGTCACTTAATTGACTTATGCTTAATAGGTTATGTTTTAAACCATCTACCAATAACACATCATCAATTGTAAGGGAAGGTTCTTTACCTATCACATCGATCCCAATGATTTTAGCTTTGGTATTTTCTTCGAGTGTAACATACCCACCATCTTTTAGCCTTAATGAGGTGAACTTGGATTTATCCCTGGTCATGTGCCTAGAGCACTCGCTGTCCAAGTACCATTTGTCTTCAGATGAGGTTGTCCTAAGGTAGACCTACAAGAAGGGTTCAATAAGTTACTCTTAGGTAGCAAAACTTTCTTATATTTCTTTATTTCAGATTTGTTTTCTTTAATTTTCCAAACTTTTTTTATTTTCACATTCTTTTTTTTTTAAAATGGACAATCAAATTTTATGTGTCCCTTTTTCTTACATAAGAAGCACGTCGATAGATATTAGATGAAGATGTGCTTGCATAATACTTTGATTCTTTAACAAAGTATCCCATATAAAGATTTTTCTTCTTTCTGTTCTTAATTCCACTAAACCCTATTCCTTCTTTATCTAATGACATTTTTTTTTTGTTTTCCAAGAAATTTTTCAAAGTTTCCCTTTCCTTTAGTAAAATTGTGAATGATTTTCTCCTTGTCTTCAATTTTGCTTTTAAGGTATTTTATTTTAAGTCTTTCTTGCTTTCACCATTTACTTGTAATTTAACTAAATCTTGTGATATGTCATTCATTTTCTTCATAAGCTCATCAATGTGTGAGTCTTTCTCCTTTTTAGTTGCTTTTGATGTATCCAGTTGATTTTTAAGTGTTTCATTTTGTTCCTTTAAAGTAATGTTCCTTTTAGTTACTTTTATAAACCTATTGTGTAAGACAAATAATTCAGCTTGAAGTTCTTTGTATAACAACATACTATCACACAAATCACTACATTATTCATCACTTGATTCTTTGGAAGAACTATAATAGGAATTTACCTCATCGTTGTGAGCCATGAAGCATACGTTGGTCATCTCCTGTTCACTTGATTCGTTCTCTGATTCGCTTGAGCTTGTATCATCCCATGTAGCTTTCATTGCCTTCTTTTTCTTTTTATTGTCTTTCTTCAGCTATAGACAATTAGGTTTAATATGTCCAACCTTTTTTGCAATTATAACAAGTAGGAGGTTCATTCCTATTCTTAGTTTCCTTTTTACTTGTTTCCCCTTTTTCAGTTTTTGCACCTCTAAACTTTTTAGCAAACTTCTTATTTCTTCTAAAGAATTTTCCAAGTCTTTTAGTAATGAAGGCAAGTTCTTCATCATATATATCACTTGCATCTTCCTCTTCTTCACTAGAGCTTTCTTTGGCAGCCTTAAGGGCTATAGATTTCTTATTTTTGTTTTCAACATTCCTTTCATTCATATCCATCTCATAGGTGAGAAGGGATCCAATCAGTTCATCTAGTGAAGTATTTTTAAGGTTTCTTCCTTCCGTTATAGTTGTGGCTTTGGGTTCCCAAATGGGTGGAAGACCTCTAACGATTTTTCGGATCATCTCATAAGTAGAGTAAGTTTTCCGTGAAGCATTAAGGGAGTTTATGATATAAGTGAACCTAGTGTACATATTTGTAATAAATTCATCCAGATTCATCCTAAAAGTTTCATATTCGCTAGTAAGCAAGTCAATTCAATTATCTCTCATATCAACGGTACCTTCATAGGTTATCTCTAGTTTGTATCATATTTCTTTTGTTGTTTTGCATGCCATGACCCTATTGAATTCATTTATGTCAAGAGCACAATATAAAGCATTTATAGTACTTGAGTTAACTTGCAACATCTTATGGTCGTTTTCAGTCATGTCTTTTTCTTCTTTGGGTACTTCTATTCCATCTATAAGTTTCGCAGGGATGAGATGACCATGTATGACAACCCTCCATGCTTTCCAGTCCACATTTTGAAGGTAGATTCTCATTCCTTGTTTCAAAAATATGTAGCTAAGTCCACAAAAGATCGAAGGTCTGGTTGAGGATTGACCCTCTCCAAAGGGAGCTACGTCTATGTCTGCCATTTAGATCTTTATATAGCTTCTATTTAAGATTTTCTATAACCCCGCTCTAATACCAATTGAAAACTAAGGTGTAGTCCCAAGAGGGGAGGGGAAGGTGAATTAGGTTTTTAAAAATTTCTTTTAAATCTTTTTACAAATTCACAACCTTTTGAAAATTTAGAAAACACATAAGAATGTTTTGATTTTTAATACAACCACAATCCACACACAATACCAACACAAACCAAATGCTTTTAACAATGACAATCAGTCAACCAATCAATCACAATATACTTAACCAATTATGTGAGCTACAACACTTCCTTGATTCATCGTTTGCAAAACTTGGCTTAAAGTTTAAATAGAGCCTTATATATATGAATATTGTTGCACTTCCTTTTAACCAAGATTTCCACACACGATTAATCAACGTACTCCCTTTAAGGTTTCCACAAAAGATCAATCAGCGTACTCTCTTAAATTAAAAGTTTTTTCAATCTCAAACTTTAAGCTTCCTGCACTTAGATACACAACCACATAATTTATATATGCAAAAAAATTAAAGAGTAAGGGTAGGGAGTGAGACCGAGTTTTTTACAAGGTTCGGCTTATACCTAGCCTACATCCTCGCCTTAGGCAAGACCACTTAAGGATTCCACTAAAACTGTAATGATCTAATATTTAACTGGGGTTTTTTTTTATATACACTATGAAATTTATAATGCTCTGATACCAAACTGGATTAAAACAAACCATTAACCTAAGCAGCGTGAAGCAGAATTCATATAAACACAACCATATATACAATACCAGAGTGCTAAATTGTTCCCAAATTATACATATATGACTGTTTCCAAAAATTCCCTCAACTAGGCTAGGGCTATACATAAATACTCCAAAAAATACTCACTCCACTGATAGGGCAGTACTGAAGCCCCTCTGTCTGCGAGCCTGATCTGCTTGCCTACCTGGATCACTTGAAAAAAATATGAATTTAATGGGATGAGATGACGCTCAGTAAGATGAAATTTGCTATTGCTAGTGTGTGGCAAATGAGTCACAATACTATGAAATTTTGTTTCTATATAATCATGTAAATACAATACAAGTAATATAAACCACCACCCTTTTCATGAAGTTTAACATATCTGTAATTTTAGGTTTCTATTCAAATACTTCTAATGTACATAAGTATATTCTCTGTCTCTGTAAATCTGTATATACATAATAATAACTGAAAACTTCCCTGTGGATAATTCTGTGCCATGATTTAACCCCTCATGACAGGGTTGTGCAGCTCGTAGGTGAGGTCTACCCTGGCTAGCCAACCAGGTAAACCACTATACTCCCTCGGTCTGATCTGCCCTCTTCAACCCATATCTAATGGGGAGCCTGTCCACGTCAGGGCACTATACGATCAACCTATTACAACGTATTATATGAATAGGTGGCGGTTGCACTCTATACTATATGTAGCGACGGTACCATGCTCTATAAACTGTATGGTCCAACAGGGTCTGATGCTATATAATATATCTCTATAAACAACTATCTGTTTTACCATGATTCTATAATAATTGTATAAACCATGACGTTGTGATAAACTATATCTGTATTTCTAAAATGAATTGTAAACTGTATGTCATGGTACTGTAAATTTTATCTGTATCAACTGTATAATCATGGTATTTTATAATTGCTATAAAACATATCCACTATCTATATATTCTATAAAGCATAACTTTGAAAAATACTGTAAAACATGTTTTTGTATTATATCTATATCCTTAAGCCACACAGCAATTTAAAACATATTATTCATAATTGTTAAACCATATAAAACTCTGCTATGAATAATAATCTGGTAAAACTGTACCTTTCATACTGAAAATTATTATAAAACTACCTAGCATAGCATATTTTCCTTACCTGATTCTTACTAAAATCCCCCTACTATGGCGGGTCCTACACCCATAGGGCTTCCCATTAAATACCCTAAAAACCAAATATCACAGAATAAAATATCATTATTTCTACGTCTACAGCATTTCCTACAACTGTCGGAAGGCCAAAAACTGAACGAAAGGCCTTACCCAGATTCTGGGGAGAAATTCAACTCGATCCCACCGACGATCCGCCCCAGCAAACTTGAAGAGAACTCCGCCAGGAGCATCGTGGTGGCCTTCGATCATCGATCCAGTGATTGATGGGGCTGAAATCGAAGAGAGATGGAGATGATGTCGTAAGAGAGAGAGAGAGAGAGAGAGAGAGAGAGAGAGAGAGAGAGAGAGAAGAGGGTTCGGTGATGTTTCTGCGCAGGAAAACGAATTAGCACTATTTGTACTGTGGGGTTCGTCGACATGCCACGTCGATGAGTCCTTAAGGAATTTCGTCGACGAACCTTACCCTTCGTCAATGAAATTCAGAGTAACCCAAATATCCTCTCTCGGTATCTTCTCATCGACAAAGCTCGCCCTTATCGACGAGGTCCTCTTGTACCCTAGTCGACGAATCCCCAGTGTTCGTCGACGAGGCCCTGAGAAACTTCCTACTCCCAATGAAGTCAGTTTCCTCCTTCTATTACTTTTTCCATTTTCCTCCCTCTCTATTATTTAAATACCAATATTCTTCGGGTCACTACATTCTCCCCTCCTCATAAATTTCATCCTCAAAATTTACTGTTCATATATCTCATCATCCTTTAAGGGCAAAATGGTCTACTTATTTTATTACTAGCCCTCATTTTTAGCGAAGGAATACCGTGGTTACATTGGTAGTTCTGGGAGATTACAACCATAAAAGAGAATTCTCCCAAAACCAAAATACTACCTAGCCTGTACTCTACATTACAGCTACACTGTACCGAAAAAAAGAAAATTACTATCCTAACATATACATTACATTATTACTTCTCAAAACAAGTGGGGGATACTTTCATATGATCTCATCTTCAAGTTCCCATTAGGCTTCCTTAATCGCGTGATTTCTCCACAAGACTTTTACTAACGATATCTTCTTACTGCGCAATTCCTGTTCTTTTCTATCTAGAATTCGCACTAGAGCTTCTTCATATGCTAAATCACAACTGAGTTTCAATTCTGCATAACTGATGATATGGGAAGGAATTGGGACATATTTACTTAACATAGAAACATGAAACACGTCATGAATCCTGAATAGAGATGGCGATAAAGCCAACCGATAGGCAACCGACCCAATCTTCTCGAGTATCTCAAATGGGCCAATGAACCTAGGGCTAAACTTATCCTTCTTCCCAAACCTCATAAATCCTTCAATGGTGCGATTTTCAGAAAAACATGCTCACCCACTTCAAATTCAAGTTCCCGATGGCGAGTATCTGCGTAGCTTTTCTACCGACTCTGTGCTACACTGATTCTATCTCGAATGAGTCAAACTTTATCGTACGCCTGTTAAATTATCTCTGGCCGCACAACTTGCCTCTTACCCAGCTCACTCTAGTATAGAGGGGAACAACACTTCCTATCATAAAGTGCTTCATAAAGAGCCATACCAATGCTAGCCTAGTAGTTGTTGTTGTAGGCAAATTCCACCAATGACATATACTGAGTCAAGCTACCCCCAAAATCCAATACACACGCTCGCAATATATCCTCAAGTGCTTGAATAGTTCTCTATGTCTGACCATATGTCTGAGGATGGAAAACGGTACTGAATGCTAGCTGAGTCCCCAATGCCTCCTGCAAACTCCTCCAGAACCATGATGTAAAACGTGGATCACGGTCCGAGACTATGGATATCGACACTCCATGGGGTTGAACAATCTCTTGTCTATAAATATCTGCTAACCGGTTCATACGGTAGCTAATCTTAATGGGCAGAAAGTGAGCTGTCTTTGTCAACCTATCAACCACCACCCAAATGACATTCTGACTATGCGGCGCCGACGGTAGTCCAGTAACAAATTCCATGGATACATGGTCTCACTTCCATTTAGGGATAAAAAGTGGCTGCAATTGACCAGCAGGCCTCTATTGCTCAACCTTAACCTGCTGGCACGTCAAGCACTGCTGCACAAACTTTGCTATTTCCCTCTTCATGCCACTCACTAGAAATACTCCCGTAGATCCCTATACATTTTCGTACTGCCAAGATGAACAGTGTATAGAGATCTGTTTGCCTCCTCTAAAATCGTCCTTCTAATGCTGACATCTGCAAGCATACACAATATGGTGCGAAATCTAAGAGCCCCATCATTGGAAATGCCGAATTCTTCTCCCTGATCATCTTGTATTCTGGCTAGCACCTCCACTAACTCTGGACCATCTCTTCAAGCAGCTTTAATCCTTTCATAAAGTGTAGGCTATACAACCAAAATGGCAATAAATACCTGAGGATCATTTGCTACTAATTCCACACCGAGCCTTTCCAAGTCCATTTGAATCGAGTGCTGAACTACTATTGCTAACTAGGCTGTATCTCTTGATTTACGGCTCAAAGCATCAGCCACCACATTTGCTTTACCTGGGTGGTAACTGATGGTGCAGTCATAATCCTTGATCAGTTCTAACCACCTTCTTTGTCGTATATTCAGTTCTTTCTGTGTAAAGAAATACGTTAGTCTTTTATGGTCAGAAAATATTTCATACCTCTCACCATATAAGTAATGTCTCCAGATCTTCAATGCATGTACAACTGCAACCAATTCCAAATTGTGGGTAGGGTAGTTCTTTTCATACTCTTTCAACTATTTGGACGCAGATGCTACCACCCTACCGTGCTGCATCAGTACACAACTGAGCCCTTTCAAGGACATGTCACTGTAAATCACATACCCATCTCCTCCTAATGGAATCATAAGCATTGGTGCAGTGACAAGCCACTGCTTTAATTCCTAAAAACTCTGCTCGCATTCTTCATTCCACACAAATCTGGAATTCTTCCTAGTCAACCACATGAGAGGTCCTGACAAAGCTGAAAATCCCTCCACAAAACAATGATAATAACCTGCCAATCCTAAGAAACTTCTGATTTCTTGTATGTTCTTCAGCCTGACCCAATTCACTACCACATCAATCTTGCTGGGATCCACTGAAATACCATCCCCTGAAATTACATGGCCCAAAAATGCAACCTTCTCAAGCCAAAACTCACATTTGCTAAACTTGGCGTAAAGCTTTTCTTCCCTGAGCATCAGCAGAACCTGCCTTAAATGCACTTCATGATCCTCAAAAATCCTCAAGTACACCAGTATATCATTAATAAAAATTACTACAAATTGATTTAGATACTGGTGAAAAACTCTACTCATCAAGTCTATAAACACGGTTGGGGCATTCGTCAAACCAAAAGGCATCAAGAGGAATTCATAGTGCTCGTACCTAGTCCTGAAGGCTGTCTTTGCAATGTCCTCTGCCTTTACGCTTACTTAATGATAACCTGATCTAAGGTCGATCTTAGAATACACCCGTGTACCCTGGAGCTGATCAAACAGATCGTTGATACGGGGTAGAGGATATTGTTCTTAATAGTAACCTTGTTGATTTCCCTGTAATCAATACACATCCTCATAGACCCATCTTTTTTTATTTACGAATAACACTAGAGCTCCCCATGGCGATACACCGAGTCGTATAAATCCCCTATTCAACAGGTCTTGCAACTGATTCTTCAATTCTCTTAATTTAGTTGAAGCCATACGATAAGGAACCTTAGAGATCGGCGCTGTCCCTAGGGGTAAATCTATATTAAAATTGACCTCGCACATAGGAGGCAACCTAGGTAACTCCTTTAGAAAAACATCTGGAAATTCTCGTGCTACTAGGGTGCTGTCAATATTTAATTCATTTTCAGATACTTCTTTTACAAATGCTATAAACCCCTGACCCCTTTCTAGGAGTAATCTACTCGCTTGCAAAGCTGAAACCAGTTGCGATGGAGCACGTACTTGTGAACCAACGAATCTGAATTCCTGCTCTTCAGGGGGTCTGAAAATTACTTCTTTTTTATGACAATCGATGCTGGCATGATTGGCAGCCAACAACTCCATACCCAATATTATATCAAACCCACACATATCAAACAAAATCAGATCAGCTGGCAGTACTCTCCCCTAAACTTCTATTGGATAACCCCTAAGTACCTTCTGACATCTTATCACTGATCCTGATGGTGTAGCTACTGACAGTGCTATATCTAATGACCGGGTCTCACTCTCAAATAATTTAACAGAAGATGTGAAGACAAAAGAATGAGTACCACCTGAATCAAATAGAACAACAACTGGATATGATCAAATGGGGAATGTACCTGTCACCACATCTGCAGCAGCCTCAGCATCACCTGGCATCAAAGCTTATACTCGCGCCGGGGCCACGTTCCTCTGCTAGCCTCCACAAGGCGCCTGATATCCTCCCCGAGCTTCCTGATATCCTCCTTGATAAGGCCTGGGAGCTCGAACCTGGTCCTTCGATCCTAGGCATGCATGTGCCATATTGTCGGGTCTCCCACAATGGTAACATACACCTCTCCTTGCCAGGAACTCCCCTGAATGGCGTCTTCCACACGTCTGACATACCAAGAAAAATGGCATGCCCTGATTCTCACGAGGTCCTATCGTCTGCCTCTAATCTCCTCTATCTCGATCTCCTCTCCATGGACCCCTACTAGAGCCAGCATGGAAACCCTGAGGCGCAAGCCTCTTCCTTTGACTCTAAGCTGCTAAACCCCTCTGAATACCATTCTCAATGATTGTAGCTCTATCTACAACCTCCTTAAACCTCTGAGCTCTAAAGCCAATCACCTGCTCAAACAAGTTCTCCCTCAGTTCCTCCTAAAACTTCCTTGCCTTTTTCTCTTCATTAGGTGCCAGATGTGGAACAAAACGCAACAACTCGATAAATCGAGCCGCATACTGGGATACAATCATCTGCCCCTGTACTAGATGCATAAACTCCACTGCCTTCACGCTCCGAATGATAGCGGGGAAATACCACTTGAAGAATAGCTCCTTAAATCAGTCCCATGTCACTGGCACTGGAACCAACCTCTGCTCCTCTATCAATCGTGCTGATCTCCAGCAGCGCTTCGCCTCCCTTATCAGTTTGAATGCTACAAATACTACTTTCTGCTCATTTGTGCAAGGAAGCACAACTAGTGTCTCTTCAATATCCTGGACCCAATTTTCAACTACAATTAGGTCATCACCTCCAGCAAAGGATGGGGGCTTCATACGCGTAAACTGCTCGATTGAGTAGCCACACTCTCCAGTGCTCCTGGCCATCTCAGCCATCACCTGTTGGGTGGCGCTGTGCAGTACGACATCTGTATCTCCACCACACATGCTAGAATGTACTGGCCTGCCCTCCCCAGCATTCATGCCGCTGCTCCTTAGGTCCATCTTGAAAACAAGAAATACACTTAAGCACCTTATCTCCTACACCTACCTATCATATGCCAATTCAAAATTAACTATCTTCCCTGACCTTAACTCCATATCCAATTATGTCACCTAGACACATGGCACGACAATAGTTTACTATGGTTTTCCTGAAATCGTCACCCCAAGAAAAACATAGAAACCACCACGGTAATCATGTACCCAGACACAGAACAAACCTTAAATCATTTCTTATACTCTGGTATTGCTTCTGTTGCACTCTAAAGTCTACAGAACCTAGTAAACCAGGCTCTGATACCAAACTGTAACTACCTGCTATTTAATTGGGGGTTTTTTTTTTTTTTTTATATACTTTGATATTTATAATGCTCTGATACCAAACTGGATTAAACCAATTCATTAACCTAAGCAGCGTGAAGTGGAATTCATATAAACACAACCATATATACAATACTAGAGTGCTAAACTGTTCCCAAATTATACATATATGACTGTTTCCAAAAATGCCCTCAACTAGGCTAGGGCTATACATAAATACTCCCAAAAATACTCACTCCACTGACAGGGTAGTACTAAAGCCCCTCTATCTGCGCGCCTAATCTGCTCGCCTACCTAGATCACCTGAAAAAAATATGAATTTAATGGGATGAGACCATGCTCAGTAAGACGAAATATGCTATTGCTAGTGTGTGGCAAATGAGTCACAATACTATGAAAATTTGTTTCTATATAATCATGTAAATACAATACAAATAATATAAACCACCACCCTTTCTATGTAGTTTAACATATCTATAATTTTAGGTCTCTATTCAAATACTTCTAATGTACATAAGTATATTCTCTATTTCTGTAAATCTGTATATACATTATAATAACTGAAAACTTCCCTATGGATAACTGTGTGTCATGATTTAACCCCTCATGACAGGGTTGTGCGGCCCGTAGGCAGGGTCTACCCTGGCTGGTTAACCAAGTAAACCACTATACTCCCTCAGTTTGATCTGCCCTCCTCAACCCATATCTGATGGGGAGCTTGTCCATGTCAGAGCACTATACGATTGACCTACTACCACGTATTGTATGAATAGGTGGTGGTTGCACTCTACACTATATGTACCGACTGTACCGTGCTCTATAAACTGCATGGTCCAATAGGGTCTGATACTATAGAATATATCTCTATAAACAACTATCTGTTTTACCATGATTTTATAATAACTGTATAAATTATGACGTTGTGATAAACTATATATGTATTTCTGAAATGAATTGTAAAACTGTATGTCATGGTACTATAAATTGTATCTGTATCAACTGTATAATCATGGTATTCTGTAATTGCTATAAAACATATCCATTGTCTGTATATTCTGTAAAGCATAACTCTGAAAAATACTGTAAAACATGTTTTTGTACTATATCTATATCCTCAAGCCATACAGTAATTTAAAACATATTATTCATAATTGTTAAACCATATAAAACTCTGCTATGAATAATAATCTGGTAAAACTATACATTTTTTACTAAAAATTATTATAAAACTGCCTAACATAGCATATTTCCCTTACCTGATTCCTGCTAAAATCCCCTTACTATAGCGAGTCCTACACCCTCAGGGCTTCCCATTCAATACCTTAAAAACCAAATATCCCAGAACAAAACATCATTATTTCTACGTCTACGACATTTTCTACAACGATCGAAAGGCCAAAAATTAAACGAAAGGCTTTACCCAGATTGTGGGGAGAAATTCAACTCGATCCCACCAATGATCTGCCCTAGCAGACTTGAAGAGAACTCCGCCAGGAGCGTCATGATGGCCTCAGATCATCGATTTGGTGATTGACGAGGCCGAAATCGAAGAGATATGGAGATGGAGCCATAGGAGAGAGAGAGAGAGAGAGAGAGAGAGAGAGAGAGAGAGAGAGAGAGAGAGAGAGAGAGAGAGAGAGAGAGAGAAGAGGGTTTGGTGATATTTCTACGCAGGAAAATGAATTAGCACTATTTATACTGCGTGGTTCGTCGATGAACCATGTCATCTCGTCAATGAGTCCTTAAGGAATTTCGTCAATGAACCTTACCCTTCGTTAACGAAATTCAAAGTAACCCAATATCCTCTCTCAGTATCTTCTCATTGACAAAGATCGCTCTCGTCGACGAAGTCCTCTTGTACCCTCATCAACGAATCCTTTGTGTTCATCGACGAGGCCCTAAGAAATTTCCTACTCCCAACGAAGTCAGCTTCCTCCTTCTGTTACTTTTTCCATTTTCCACCTTCTCTATTATTTAAATACCAATATTCTTCGAGTCACTACAATAACGCTCCTTTACAGACAGATTAAACCATTACAATTCCCTCATTCAATTAGGGTGGAGCCTCCTCTCCAAGTGATACCCCATGCTTGGTATAATGATCCAACAACCCTGAACCATCAAAGAAAGCAAGGAAATAAGAAAAGATTCTTGTGTACAAAAGATGCTCTAAGATAGAGCTAGTTAGTACAAAAATGGCATAGCTAATACTTCAAAGTAAATATCAAAGAGAATTGAATTTAAGCTCAAAGAAGGATGTCACCGAGATTCTTCTTTTGAATTGTATCAAACCTCAGAAGATTTGCTTTCAAATTAGTGATTAGAGACTTAGTTTATCTCAGAAAATTCTCAGCAAGGATATGTGTGCAAAAGGGTTTTGAGAGAAAGTGAGCAATATAACTTGAAAACTAATTTTCAATTCTTGGTATGGTTTGATTTGAGAAACAATGAATTTATAGGCTCAAAAAGTGTTAAATTCGTGTTTTCCAAGTTACTTGGAGTGTTTTCCAAGTTTATATGAACATTGGGGCACAAGTAACTTGATTTTGTAATTTAAAAAGTTGTTTTAAAAACTAGCCATTGAAGGGTCAGTCGCCTGAGCCCTTCAAGGCCAGTCACCTGATCCTTTTGAATACAGTGCAAATTTTCAGTTTAAAATAGGGTCAGGCGCCTGAGGATTCAGGGGTTAGTCGCCTAATCCTTCACTATCTGTTCAAAACCAGTTCAGGAAAATCTTCAGTCGCCTGACCAAAGACATGTCAGTCGCCTGAACAATTATAAAATCTATTTTTGAGGTTTGTTTCCAAAATCCTTAGCCATCTTGCTTTGATATATTTGAAAAGCATTTTTTGGAGTTTTCAAAGTAAGGTCTCTAAGTCTGTATCAACCCCTAATGAACTTCAAAGCATTCAGAATGATATTTATAATGAAGTACTTACATAAAACTTCCTAAAGACTTAAAAACTCTTTAAGCTTGAAGTCTTCATGTATATCTTTGCTTTAAATCCTCTTAGACTTAAGCTTCAATATTATTTAAGCTTCCATATGTTTTGAACATCTTGGTCCTCTTGAGCTTTCTTTTGATCACCTTGTTGATGAAGTATAGCTTTATGGTGCTTGTGATCTTGGACTTTCATTTCTTTGATCCTTTTAAACTTTGCCACACTAGGTTTCTTAAAATATCATCAGTCAAACAATAACTTGTTAAATTAACGTTTTTTGTTATCATCAAAACAAGATTCGAAAACCATGTTAGGCCAACAGTCATTGTTGATGACTACTCCAGGTTTACCTGGGTACTCTTCTTAGCCTCCAAAGATGATGCTTCCAAGATGTTAATTAACTTGTGCAAGAGACTCCAAAATGAAGATGGGTATGGAGTTATAAATATTATAAGTCATCAAGGAAGAGAATTTAAAACTAAAGAAATTGATAAATTTTGTAATGAACATGGAATAAATCACAAATTTTCAGCTCCTCGAACTCCTCAACAAAATGGAATTGTTGAAAGGAAGAATAGGTCTCTTCAAGAAATGGCTAGGACTATGTTAAATGAACACAACTTATGTTGACCCTATTGGTCACATCCCATTTTGATCATGACAAATACCTTGGTATTTAATGTCTGTCAAGTTTCTGTGTAGATTTACATTATCAGATCATTTTCTAGCACATGAAAAGACTTGAAAACTAAAGACCCTGAATAGACTCATTGTAATTTATATTTTGTGTAATTTGGTTTGTAATAGTAAACAGGAAAAAGGACCATAATAATCTGCATTGCATGCATGTAGGAACTATAAAGCTCAAGACCTTAAAGACCTTAAGGATCACTCATCGGTCGACCGACACTAGGTTTTTTGGCCAACTTAAAAAGGCCTTAGAAAGACCCTAGGTCCCAATGCCAGGTTTTATGGCATACTTAAAAAGGCCCTAGAAAAACCCTAGGTCTCAACACTTAGTGCATAAAGTCCCCAATATCACTTATAATATCAGGGGAATTAATTAAAGCAAAATTTGGACTTAATTGAAAGTATATGAGAGGTCAGGCGACCGAACCCCAGGTGTTCAAAACACCTTGGGCGCCCGAACTACTAAGAAGTCAACAGATTGACTAGGTTTTGGGTGACCGAACCTATAATGAACGTATCGCCCTCGGGCAATCGAACCCATGGCAGAGTGCTTTTTACCAACCCGGGCACCCAAACCTTCGTGTTCAAAAAGGCCTCGGGCAACCGAACTTACCGGTTCGGTTAATCGAACTCAACTTTAGGTACCTGAACCGTGGACAAAAAGTTTTTATCTTTGGTTCAGCTAATTGACCCTGACTTTAAGCACCCGAACCTTTAAAAATTGAATTTCTGATTGAGTCTATTCAGGCACCTGAATCTCAAATCGAGCACCCAAATCTTGCGGGTTAAATTATTTTTTACTGGGGTTAAATTTAATTAAACAGGGTTAATTTTTCTAAAGCATTTTAAAACAATTTTAAGAATACCCTACATGTCCTCAACGGTTTTAATTTTTCCGTTCTCTATATATAGGGGCTCATTTACAAAATTAAGCAGAGATTAGCAAGATAATTAGTGAAAAATCCTCTCAATCTCAAAATCCTATTTTGCCTATAATACTACCATATACTGTCAAACCTTCATTCCCTTGATACATCTGATCCTTGTGAGAGTGTTATATTGTGGTATTGATTAATATAGTTTGCTCATACTCTCACTTGTTTGGTTGTTTATTTGGTATTATTTTTGGGAAGTCAAGTAAGAGTTTTGTTGCTGATTTTTATTTAATAAATCTAGGGTTGGGAAAAACTCATTAGCTTAAGAATCTTTGCATTGTCATTGTAAAGATTCCTGTAGCTTGATTTTGTTGTGCAAAATATTTTTAACAAGCTATATTATTCTTTCAAACAACTCTTGTGCTTGATACAATTTGAGAAAATATTTTTGAATTCGTTTGAATAATATTGCTAGCATCTTTGAAATACTAATATGATATTAAGATTTGATATACTTTCCTTTCAAAGATTAGCTTGTTTGAACACTCTTGTGCTTGATTGAGTATAATCATTATATTGAGTGTAGATTGCTCATATACACCACTGAGCTTATAGTTCTTACGTGTTTGGTGTAGATTGATTACTACATGCGCATACTGTAGTACATATTTGCTTAGTGTGAGAAGCATATTTCTGTGTACAAATTTTATACACATTGGTTGTATTCCAAGCGCGGGCTTAAAGAGGGAGACTAGCCCTATTGAATAGTCCCAGACTGGCTTAGACGTGGTTAGGAAAGTTAGGTGCGCCATCCTAGTAAGGCGTGTTGGTTGAGGTTAGCCCCTTGAATTGACTTGGTTGTAACCAATGCCACTCCACCCGTTAAGTGAGCATTAGTGGAATCCTTGTGCTGGTGTAGCTAAGGCGAGGATGTAGGCAGTATTGACTGAACCTCGATAACATATCGTGTGTCTATTTATATTTCCGCACTTTATATTTACCGCACGTGTATGTTATATTGTGAATGTTGTGTATGACTTAATTTCTGCATATCATTATCTATGCAATTGGTGAATGATTAGATAGACCCTAGGTTGTGCATATACTGCTGCTATTTAGGTCAAACCTAGATAAAAGTTTTAAATTCCAATTTATCCCCCTCTTGGGAATACACCAAGGCTAACAACTTACCTAAGTAATTTTGGGCTGAAGCGGTAAATACCGCTTACTATATGATGAATAGAGTTTCTCTTAGAACAAGCTTGGAAAAGATCCCCTGTGAACTATGGAAAGGTAGAAGACCCAACATATCTTGCTTTCATGTATTTGGGTGTAAGTGTTTTGTAATAAATGACAAAGAGGACTTGGGAAAATTTGATGTGAAATCAAATGAAGGAATATTCTTAGCATATGCATTGAATAGTAAAGCCTTTAGGATTTATAACAAAAAGATTCTCACAATCATAGAATCAATACATGTAAAATTTGATGAAGCAACTCCATTTTCTAAACAAACTGACAATGAGGAAGCTGAAATAAAGCAAAGTCTAGATGACTTAAAAATTTGAGAAGTAAAGGATGAGAACAAAGAACCTAGTTCAATCTCAGATGATAGATTTCTAGGACAAGAATAACTACCTAAAGAATGGAAGTTAGTGAGAAATCACCCGAAGGACCAAATTATTGGCGAACCTTCACGAGGAGTATCTACTAGACCCTCATTGAAAATTTTTTGTAATAACTACGCATTCCTATCTCAGGAGGAACCCAAGAACATAGAAGAAGCATAAAGTGATGACTCTTGGATGGTAGCCATGCAAGAAGAATTAAATCAGTTTTAAAGAAGTAAAGTTCGGAATTTAATTCCCAGACCCGAAGAACATTTAGTAATTGGAACAAAATGGGTATTTAGAAATAAAAATGATGAAAATTGTATAGTAGTGCGCAATAAAGCGAAACTTGTAGCTCAATGATATAATCAAGAAGAAGGAATAGACGATGATGAGACCTTTGCTCCCATAGTTAGAATGGAAACCATAAGAATGTTATTAGCCTATGCATCTCACAAAGATTTCAAAATCTATCAAATGGGTGTGAAGAGTTCATTCTTAAATGGATTTATAAATGAAGAAGTCTATATAGCACAACCTCGAGGTTTTGAGGATATTCATAACCCTAATCAAGTGTTTAGATTAGCAAAAGCACTATACAGACAAAAACAAACCCCTAGAGCTTGGTATGAGAGGTTGAGTGGATTTCTATTAGATAATGACTTTTCTAGAGGAAAAGGGGACAACACATTGTTTATTAAATCTAAAAATAAAGATATGCTTGTTATTTGAATCTATGTAGATAATATAATTTTTGGTGCTACAAACGAAGATCTATGCAAAGACTTCGCACAATGTATGCAAGATGAATTTGAAATGAGTACAATGGGAGAATTGACTTACTTCCTAGGACTTCAAATTAAGCAAGCTAAAAATGGAACCTTAATAAGTCAATCAAAATATATAAGGGAAATGCTTAAGAAGTTTGATATGGAAGGTAGCAAACCTATAGGAACCCCAAGGAGTACGTCTATAAATCTTGATAAGGATGGAAAAGGGAAATTGGTAGATATGAAATATTAGTGAGGCATGATAGGAATTCTACTATATTTGACAGCTAGTAGACACGACATTATGTTTAGTGTATGCATGTGTGCTTGGTTTCAGGCAGCCCCTAAAGAATTTCACCAAATAGCCGTCAAAAGAATCTTAAGATATTTAATAGTTACTAATAACTTTGGTCTATGGTATCCTAAGGACACTAGCTTTAAGATGATCAGCTATGTAGATGCTGATTATACTGGATGTAAAATTGATAGAAAAAGCACAAGTGGTACTTGTCACTTTCTAGGAAGATCTCTTGTGTCTTGGTTCTTTAAGAAACAAAATTTCGTAGCCCTATCTATTGCTAAAGCTAAGCATATAGCAATAAGTAGTTGTTGTGCACAAACTCTCTATATGAAGCAACAATTAAAAGATTTTAAATTGGAATATTGTACTATACCTATAAAGTGTGATAATACCAGCGCCATAAATATTTCGAAAAATCCCATATCACACTCAAGAACCAAGCATAAAGATATAAGGCATCACTTCTTAAAAGATCATATGCAAAAAGAAGACATCTTACTTGAATTTGTGAATACAAGTGATCAATGGGCTGATATATTTACAAAACCTCTTCTAAAGGATAGCTTTATCTATATAAGACATGAACTAGGCTTATTGCACAGTAGAGAAGTTGTTTAAAGAGAAAATTGTATGTGTAGCCAAGAAAATATTGAAAGGCAAGTGAGGTTGGGTGACTAAAAAATAAGTCACAGTCGATTGAACTCTCTCTAACTTTCTTAGTTTTCAAGATTAGTAAAGTCAAGTGACTGACTCTTCGAATATCAATCGACTAGCAATTTGCGGTTTATATTCCTACGTACAAAAACCTTTATTTATAAAATCCTCAAGCTCTTGACTCTGTTTCTCACATCCCCTACAACTATTCTGCTTCGATCCCAAGTGCGCCTTCACTCAAAATCCTCCGTTTAATCTCTTAAAAACATCTTCCGACACATTTCCCTAAATATTTTCTAGGGTTTTACCGATTGATTTCTCTTGCAATCATCATGCCACGAACAAAAATTGTTGGAAAGAAAGCATCAGCTTCCAAGCAAGACGATAGCACATCGACTGAACAATGGCTGGTGCCTCTACATGCCAAGCAATTGTATCGATCTCACCTTCGTTTGATGGAACTGATATTCGATAAGATATTGGAAACTTCTTTCTTCAAGTCCAATTTTCCCAAAATTTTTCCTATGTTCAAAACACTAGGATGGAAGAAATTTATCACATATCAAGCCAAAGGGTACTCTCCCAACTTGGTCAAAGTGTTTTATGCTACTAAGATTAAGGGACACTCAGTTATTTCAACTGAAGTCATGGGTCAATCTATAGCTCTTACCCGAGAATCATTAGCCAAAATTTTAAACATCAAGCAAGGAGAGTTTGAATGCCCATTGTTTGGACAATCTATGATTATGGAACAAGACTTCAATCCTAAAGAATTTATGCCACTGATCATGACTAAGGAACCTATCTATTTTGGCCATCCTCCAATGTACAAACAACTAAACCTTCAAGCACAGATCCTACAGAAGATCATTACATACAACATTTTGCCTCAAGTCGGTTCACATGACTACATTTCATATTTAGACTGTTTCATCATGTGGTGCTTACTTAAAGGAAAAAAGCTTGACTTATCAAGCTTGGTTCTCAAATGGATGATCTTTTGAAAAGAAACCCGCAGAGTAATTCTACCATATAAAGGAATTTTGAATCTTTTCTTTGCCCATCTCAATATAGCTTCTCAATCTGACTTGTTTATAAAACGAACCCATCATGACCTTTTCACCTCTACCACTCTTAAGAAAATGGGTTATGAGAAACTAGAGCAAGGTTGGTTTCCTACTTTGGGTAGGGGACAAAGATAAATTCCTGATTCACAACCACCAGTTCAGCAACTAGCTGCACAACCTGTTCCTTAAGCTGGTGATGCACCTTCATGGTTTCTTGCTTATCATCAATAGTTCACTTATTTTAGTAGAAAAATGAGATCTGGACTTAGCACACTTCAGGAAAACTTTGCTGCTCTTCAAGTTAACTACTCCTCACTGGATCAACAACTTGGTCATATTGAACAAAATATAGTTGGTTCTTCATGAGGAAAGGACTCAATGGAGATAAGTGAAGTAGGAACTGAAGAAGAAGAAGAAGATGAAGAAGGAACTGAAGTTGATGAAGATGAAGAAGGAACTGAAGATGAAGATAAAGATGCAGATGCTTAGTTATTTGATTCCACAGACCTTTAGTTGAAATTTTAATTTCATATATTTTATTTATATCTCTCATGTTGTTTTTGGATTTCTTGCTTACAGAATGATAAATTTTATTCTTTGTTTTGGGTTAATGATGTTCTATGTCTTAGATTGTATGTGTTTATGGTCATACTTCTTTTTTTGAATTATGTCAAAAGGCGGATAATTTTTTGTGCAAAAACTGAAGAAAAACTAAAATTACTTGCTTTGTTTAGTTGCTCTGGGACTAAACTAAAATTACCATGCACGAATCTCTGAGATTGAATTATATGGCACAACTAAGATATACATTGCTGACATACACTACTGATACTACGAGTTGAAAAATATGAACTTACCCTTGATGATCTTAAATTATGAACTTAAATTGATTTTGATGAATCGAAACTGAATCAAATAAGCAATCACATAAATAAAGGACTTACTTTCCAAATTTTGTTAATGCTTATTGTAAGGGGGAGCCTCATTAAGGCTTATTCATTTTTGCTCCTTATTTGTCATCATCAAAAAGGGGGAGATTTTTGGCCTAACAAGGCTTAAGAATCTTATTTTGATGATAACAAATCAAGGGAACTTAACATATTTGGTTAAGTGATGTTTCAAGTTCAAGTGGTTTTGATAAAAGGATTCAAGATATCAAGTGCTTGATGAAGTTCATTAAAAGCTTGGACTCAAAGATAGAAGATCTAATAAAGCTAAAGTCTATTGAGGAAAGAAGTTAGGATAGACTCAAAGAACAGAAGCAAAAGAATGATGACTTATTGTTTAGAAAGTTATAATCGTTAGAAGTCTCATGTAAGTACGTTGCAAATTTCAATATAAATGTTTGAAGTTCTTAAGAATCATTACTGACTTAGAGACTTGTTTTTGAAAACCTGTGAAAATATTTTTAAGTCTCATTTAAGTTTTCCAAGATTAAAGATTAAAGATTAAAGATTAAAGTGTTCAAAATCAAAGTTTTTGGAAAGTTGCAAGATCAGGCGACTAACCTAGTTTGGTCAGTTAACTGATATTTTTATGCTAAAAAATAATTTAACAAATAAAATAGAATTAGACGGCTGACCTCATAAGTTCAGGCGACTAACCCCATTTTGTGTTTCAAAATACGTTGTATTTTAAAGGCACAGGTGACTGACTTTTCAAGATCAGACGACCGACCTTTATATTTTCAAATTTAAAATAGTGAGGGAAAGTTTCCAAAATTGATTACTTGGCACCCAAACTTTCAGAAAACTTGGGAAGCATTGCAAGAAACTTGGGGAATATGAAAATTCACTTTTTCTATCTATAAATACTTGTTAAAACTAAGGATTAAACATACCAACAAGCAACAATCAATCTAATTCTTATACATTCAAAGTTATCTTGCTGAATACACTTATTGAAAGTTCTTACTAATTAAAAGCTCACGGTTTTTGCACATTCACTGAGATTTTCAATATAAGATAGAACCTTGATGATATATTTTTTTAGCTTCATTCATTATATTGTTATTTTTCTGAAGTATTTTGATCTTTAACTTGTACAAATCTACTCTAACTGAGAGTGTTTATTGTACAACACAAAGCTTGCTTTTTTGTATTGTTTTCTTTTGACGATTCAGAGTTATTGAATCGTTGTCTAGCAAGAAGGGGTATTCTTGTCAGAGAGGGATCTCCACCTGAGAAGGAGAGAGGTTGTAACTTTGGCTAAGTAAGAAAGTTGGAATCCTCACAGCGACTACTTGGGGCAATGACATAGGCTACAGGCTGAACCTTGTAAAAAATTTGGTTCTTAGCTCTTCTCCCTACTCTCTCTAATTTTTGCAAGAATATTATATGCGTGTATGATTTTTATATCTTTCTGGACTTTGAAAATTACTGGAATCTTTGTTTTGATCATTATTTGAAATCAGCATACTATAAATTGTTAGTTGGTTTGATATATTAAATAAAGTTTTGATTTTTGAACATCAACAACTGAAAGGTATTTTGAATTGAAAGTTTTACAAAATCAAATATGTTGATCCCATGGGTCATACCCTATTTTGATTATGATAAATACTTAGGTATTTAACAGTTGCCAAGTTTGTGTGCAGGTTCTTATTGGCAAATACTTATATAATGACATGCGGCAACTTGAAGTGAAGCCTGAAGACCTTGAAGATTCTATTTCATATTGTAAAGTCAATTAATGTAATATGGGTTTGTAATAGTAACTAGGGATATGATCTGTAATAATCTCTACATGTCATGCATGTAGGTTTGTAAGCTCAGAAATGTCATAAATTGACCATAGGGACTAAATGAATTTAGAGCACTCTTCGATCAACCTTTGGTTGACCGACACCAGGTTTTTGGGCGTACTTGAAAAGACCCTAGGTCCCTACACAAATGCATAAAATAGTCCTCAAATCACATATATTAGTAGGGGAAATAATTGAAATAAAAATTGGAATTAATAGGCATAATTGTGAGAGGTCGGGCAACCGAACCCCTGGTGTTCAAAACACCTTGGACACCCGAACTATTGAGAAGTCAACAATTTGAACATGCTTCAGGTGACCGAGCACATTTTGACCATATCTTCTCCGGGTGACTAAACCCCAAGATGTGACCTTTTCACCAACTCGGGTTGCCAAGGAATTTAGTTCAAAATAGGCCCCGGGTGACTGAACACATGCGTTTGGGCTACCGAACCTAGGACCGGGCACCCGAACCTACGAAAAAATGTTTCTAACTTTTGTTCGGGCTACCGAACCTACACTCGAGCTGCCGAACCATTTTTAAGGCCCTTAAAAAATGTGTCTGTTCGGGTGACCAAACCTTGGTTCAGCCACCCAAACCTTGTCAGGTTAAAATTATTTTAACAGAGGTAAAATTGAGTTAATTTGGGTTAATAGTGCTTAAGCATTTTTGAAATTTTTTAATAATACCCAATAGGTCCTAAATGGTTATAATTTTACCCTAACCTATAAATATGTGTTCATTTGTGAGGATTAGCAAGAGATTAGTCAAAATAATTAGCAAAAATTCTCTCTATCTCAAAATCCCATTTTTCCCAAAATACTCTCAAATATTTATTCCCTTGATAGATCTTGATATTGTGAGAGGTTATTGATTATTCTTGTGCTTATTAGATAGTGCTAATACTCCCATTACTTTGCTTGATTGTTTGATATTATTTTGGGGAGTTTAGAAAAGCTTGTCCTACAGATTTGAATATAGTAAATCTTGTGTTGGGATAAACTCATAGGTTTGAGGATCCTTGCATTGTCATTGCAAGATTCCTAGAGCTTGATTTTGTTGTGCAAAATAATTTTTTATAAGCTACAATATTTTTCAAACTACTCTTGAGCTCATTACATTGAAGGAAAATATTTTGAGTTAGTTTGATTATCTGATTAGCATCTTTGAAACCCTGATTTATTATTGAGATTTGATATATATTGTTAGCTTTGGTGTATTCCCAAGAGAGGGGGGGGGGGATGAATTGGAAATTTAAACTTTTCTCCTTGGTTTAGCCAATCTAATAATAGTATATTTGCAACCTAGGGTCTTTCTATGCAATTCCAAATGCGGCACTAATATAATGTGCGGAAATTTAAATCAAGTGCATCATACACACAATAACATACACGTGTTGTAAATAAAAAGGTATGGAAATGTAAATAAGCACACGAAATGTTATCGGGGTTTGGCCAACTGTGCCTACGTCCCTACCTCTAGCTCGCAAGCCCGAGGATTCCACTAATAGCTCACTTAAGGGTGGAGCAGCACCTATTACAACTAGGTCAATTACCACAGGGCTGACCTCAACCTTAACTAGGTCAATTAAGGGGCTGACCTCAACCAACACGCCTTACCAGGATAACGCACCTAACTTTCCTAACTGGGTCTAAGCCAATCCGGGACTATTTCAAAAGGACTAGTCTCCCTCTTCAGGCTTATGCCTAGAAATACAATAGTATTTGTATAAACTCAAATGGTACAGTGATTATGCATTCATGCAAAGCAAATGTGTACCTAGTTGCGCTCAATCATAAACACCACAAATGATATAATATGTAAGCTCAGTGTGGTTTAATATATCAACTCTAAAATATATTTTTTATCAGTGTAATGAGTGTGTAAGAGTATCAACAAGCATCTTTGGATCTCAAGATATTCAATCAATAAGTTCACACAAAGATATCAAGTCTCAAATATTTCAATTAGCAGGATGTCTCAAGCATGTAAATATCAAATAATGTATATGCTTGGTTTGCAAAAGATATTCAATCTTTGTTATTCAAAAAATGATATGTAGATCAATGAATATTGCAACAAAGATTAATATCAAAACACAAATATCTTCTCATAAATATGTTAATATAAATCACACAAGATATTTGAGTGTGTTTTTGAAAATGTTTTTGCAACCCAAAAACAAATACAAGCTTCCTAAGAAATTACAATACAAATGCAATACTCAGAAGCTTAAGCAAGTCTTCTTAGGATAGGCTTATGAACAAAGCCCCCTAAGAATACTTAGGTTTGGCTCTCAACAAAATTGTTTCAATCAAACACGCAAGGAGAGCAAACCTTTCAAGAATAATCACTCAATCAACTTACAAAAGACTTTTGGCAATATAAGAAGGTAAGTATGAGTGGTTGGGGCTTAGAAATGAGTATTATAGATTTTAGGAATTTTAGAGAATCTCTCATAATCAAAATGGCTAATCCCCCTTAATCTTTGCAAATGATTTGCTATTTATAGAGAATGGAAGAATTATAGCCGTTTGGACATAGCCAGGATTATTAGAAAAGTTTTAATGTCATTTTAATTAATTTAACCCTGTTTAAAACATTTTAACCACGGTAAAAAATCAGGGCAACCCGAGAGGTTCAGTCGATTGAAGTTCATATGGTTCGATCAACTAGGAAATTTTTGAACTTGGGACTCGGTCGACCGAAAGTGCATGTCTGAAGGGCAATTTTCCATTTTTTCGAGTTTTGGTCGACTAGGCCATTTTGAACTGAATTGTTCGGTCGACCAGACAGTTGGGATTTCTCTTGAGGATCTCGGTCAACCATACAGTTGCAATAAAAAATAGGCTCGGTCGACCAGGAAGTAAAATGTTTGACTCCAAGAGGTTTCAGTCGACCGGGGGTATTTGAATTGTAATGGTTCGATTGATCAGGACATGGTCAACCATTGACCTGGACTGAGGTTCGGTCTACCGGGGTACAAATGAACAATATGGTTCGATCAACCAGGCTGAGGTCAAAATGTTGACTCAGGCCGATTTTGGTCGACGAGGGTAGAATGAACTGCCTTGGCTGGTCGACCGAAAGTGCACAATGTGTGCAGTTCAGTCCTGTTATAATTCACTCAAACCCTAATCAAGTGCCTAACATTCATAGGTGCAATGGTGAGTGTCCTAGGGTCATTTTTGAAGACACCGAAAAAGTCCGGTGTTGGTCGACCTTCGGTCAACTAAAGGGTGAGCCCTAAGGTCATTTATATTTTGAGCTTACGTATTATACCATGCATGTGGGGTGTGTGGTTGTTACAAGTAAACACCCTAATTTACTATTACATACCCTTTACAAAATTGAATTATATATTAACGCAACATGAGAAATAGGGTCTTCAAGCTTTACTTGCTCCATGTGCATTATGATATTGACTATTGAGGTTCTTGCACATAATCTTAAGTACCTATTAGATACAATGAGTATTTGTCATAATAAAAACTGGGAGTGACCTATAAGGTCAACATATATTGTTTCAAAGAAATAGCTTGATTAGAATACTCTTGAGCATATTAGTGATAATACCTTGTTGAGTGTTACTTGCACAAAAACACATCACTGAGCTTACAATTTCCTATATTGTTGATGTGTGGTTGATTGAGTATACTGTGTGTGTTGTAGTACATACCTGCTTAGTTAAGAAGCACATTTCCGTGTATGTAAATTCATATTGATTGTATTCCAGGTATGGGCCTGAAAAGGGAGACTAGCCCTGTTGAATAGTCTCAGACTGGCTTAGACCTGGTTAGGAAAGCTAGGTGCACCATCATGGTAAGGCGTGTTGGTTGAGGTCAGTCTCGTGAATTGACCTGGTTGTAATTGGTGCCGCTAATCCTCGGGCTTGCAAGCTTGAGGCGGGGATGTAGGCACAATTGGTCGAATCCCAATAACATATCTGGTGTTGATTTTATTTTTCGAAATTTACTTTTTGCATTTGTATGTTTATATTTATCGTTTAAACTTTTGATTGGGATTGTGAATACATAGAAAGATCCTAGGTTTGTGAAATACTACTTGCTAGATTAGTTGAACCTAGGGGATTAATTTTTAAATACCCAATTCACCCCCCTTTGGAAATACACCAAGGCTAACAAAATCTTTGAAAATTATATTTCATTGATTCGAGTAAAGGAATAAATTCTAAATTTGAGTTTAAAATCTGAGCTTTATTTCTAAACTATCATAATTTGATTCTTAGAATTAATCAGCTAGGTTTCAATAACAAAGAATTGAATTTGAGTTGAATATTAATTAAACTTGATTGATTATCAAAAGCATAGTGATTGTGAATGTTGATTAATTACTTAAAGTAAATTTTTTGAAGTTAAAATAAGTTAAATACAAAGCAAGCAAAGATTTTTTAAATCCCAATTCAACCCCCCCCCCCCTCTTGGGAGTATACCTAGATTCTCACTCAGGAATAGGAATTGGAGCCGTTTTGATGCAAGATATGCAGCCCATAGATTTCTTCAATGACAAGCTAAGTGGGGCTGCCTTGAATTACCCCACTTATGAAAAAAACTTTGTGCTCTCGTTCACGCTCTAGAGACGTTGGCAGTACTACCTTTGACTTAAGGATTTTGTGATCCACACTAATCATGAATCATTGAAGCATCTCAAGGGTTAAGGTAAATTGAATAAGAGATATGCTAAATGGATAGAATACATCTAGACCTTTCCTTATGTCATTCGTTACAAGCAAGGTAAGGAGAACATTGTTGCTGATGCTTTATCACGGAGGTATGTACATCTTACTTCTTTGAGTGCTAAAATGCTTGGGTTTGAATATATGAAAGACATGTATGCCAATTATGCTAATTTTTTTTTCATGTGTATATGACATGTTATAAAGTGGAATTTGGTATGTTTTACAAGAATGATAGTTATTTGTTTAAAGAAAGAAAATTGTGTGTGCCAAATTATTCAATGTGTGAGTTATTGGTGCGTAAGGCACATGGTGAGGGATTAATAGGACACTTTGGTGTTAAGAAAACCTTAGGAATTTTTCATGAACTTCTTTTTTTGGCCTAGGATGAGAAGAGACGTCACCCAAATATGTGGTAGGTGCACTACATGTAGAAAGGCCAAATCTAAGGTTTTACCACATAGGTTGTATACACCCTTACTTGTTCCTAGTAAGCCATGGGTAAACATATCTATGGAATTTGTTTTAGGGCTACCTAGGAAAAAAAAAGGGTCGAGATATTATTTTTGTGGTAGTGGACAGATTTAGTAAAATGGAACATTTCATTCCGTGCCATAAAATAGATGATGCCATAAACATAGCAAATTTGTTTCTCAAGGAAATAGTGCAAATCCATGGTGTACATAGGAGTATTTTTTCTGATAGGGATGTTAAATTCCTTAGCTACTTTTGGAAGGTTTTGTGGGGAAAATTAGGTACCAAACTTTTATTTTCCACTACTTGTCATCCGCAAACGGATGGACAGACTGAAGCAGTCAACATGACTCTAACTCAACTCTTACGCACTGTCATGCAAAAGAATTTAAAAACTTGTGAGGATTGTTGGCCATTTATAAAGTTTGCATATAATAGGACTATTCATACTACTACTTCTTATTCTACATTTGAAATTTTTTTATGGTTTTAATCCACTTACTCCTTTAGATTTGATGCCTTTACCTATTAATGAATGGAGTAGTTTGGATGAACATGGGAAGGTCAAATTAGTGAAGTCAATGCATGAGAGGGTAGGGCTTCAAATTGCATAGAAGAATGGAAAGTTTTCCTCCTAAGCCAATAAAGGGCAAAGGTGTGTAATTTATAAACCAGGAGATTGGGTTTGTATTCACATGCTCAAAGAAAGATTCCCAATGCATAGAACTACTAAATTGCATCCTCGAGGAGATGGAACTTTCCAAATCCTTGAGAAAATTAACGATAATGCATATAAAGTGGATCTTTCAGGTGAGTATAATGTCTCTGCTACTTTCAATGTTTTTGATCTTTATTCCTTTGATGTAGGTGATGATTCTAGGTTGAATCTTTTTGAGAAAAAGGGGAATGATGGGCACCATGATGGACTGAATCTTGAAGATCCCTTACGAGTTTCAGTTGGGCCAATCACAAGGTCAAGAGCTAAGAAGATCAAGGAAGCAATGCAAGGACTGGTGTAATCCACTTGGGTTGAGTTTGAAAATTTATCAAGTAAGACCCCAACATTCAATATGGGCTTGAAAGAAATAGAACTGGCTTTAATCGATGTGATACAAGCTACAAAGGGGGGCGACATAGCCTAGTGGTTTAGTGTAGACTCTTTATTTCATTAAGTATAGGCGTGTGAGCCTATTTTATGTTTCTATGGTTGTAGGCATTTGGGCCTATTTATTTTATTAGGTCGGCTTCTTTTATTAGTTATAGGAGTGTAGTTTAGAGTGTTTTGGGCTTAAGATGTTCAGGCTATGTCTTTTAATTGTTGTAGGCCTCAGTTGGCCCAAGGGTTTCATGGAGGGTTTTAAAAACAGACTTGTAGTCGCATTCTCCACAAGTTGAGCGTGAATGAAGTTTTCTTTATAGAGAATTTTTCAGTTTCTCTACTTATTCTTGAATGAATTAAGAACTCATCAAAGGTCAAACCTTTGTGGTGTTCTCACTGAATCTAGGTACTTGAAACAAGATTTCAACGGGTCTAGTGTTGGCCTAACAAGGCTTAATCTTGGTTTTGATAATGACAAACAAAGGACTCTAATTATGCGTTCAAGTGAATTTGTAGGTGTTATATTTTACAAGCACGATGGTAGCACAATGGTTCACATTTAAGTTCACAAGCCATGAAGAAAACAAGCTAAATGAAGATTAGCTAGAGCTTGGATGAAAGTTTCAAGACATGAAGACTTAAAGTTTAATTCATGTATTATGTATTAGAAGTCTCATGTAAGTACTTCACAAGTTTAAGTTTGTTTATAAAGCTCATAGGATAAATTGGACTTAGAGACCTATTTTAACAATTTGAAAATATTCTCTCAAAGTCCCAACATGTTTTCAAAAGAAGACAAATGAATTTTGGAATCAAAAATAAAATAAAAAATGAATTTCAAAGAGTTCGGGGGACCAAGGCTCAAGCTCAGTCAACCGAATGCAATAAACTAAATAACTGTTCTGGCATGAGTGAGTTTGGGTGATCAAACACATGGTTCAGTCGACCAAATGTGTAGTGCCATTAATAAAAGCCAAGACAGTGTTAGTTCGAGTGACCAAACTAAAAGTTCAAGTGATCAAATAGGCTCAGGCGACCGAAAGGCTACGGCCTATTTGAAATTCATATTTCTTAATTGGTTCAGGTGACCGAACTACCAGTTCAGTCGACCGAAGTGCGCAATTTAAGTTATGAATTGCGCGATTTCTTTTCATTTTCAAAAGATATTGTTTCCAAACTTTTGGCACACTGTCAGATTTCAAGACCATCTATTTAAGGGTAACCCTAATCATGTTAAGGAAACCCAATCACACAAAATACTCATTGATTTCAACCTTTGAACACTGATGTGCACCGTTCTTCAATGCTACAATTCTTTTCTGGTTTTTTCTCTTGATTTCTAATTTTCAATCCAAAAAAACCTAGAAAACTTATTAAGCTATATTGCATCTTATCTTTGAGAGTATACTAGTGATTTTAAATTGTACAAATCCACTTTTCTGAGAGAGTTTCTTATTGTACGAAAATATGCTACTGAATTTGATTTTAAATGGACAATTCGGGTGTGAATTGTTGCCTAGTAAGAGGGGTGTTCTTGCTAGAGAGGTGCTCCACCTACTAAAAGGAGAGAGGTGCTTCACCTACTAAAAGGAGAGAGGTACTCCACCTATGTAATGGAGAGAGTTGATGAAATTCTCACAGCGAGTTGCTTGAGGCAAGGAAGTGCCTGCGAAACCTTGCAAAAAATCTCGGTGTTCTTTTTTCCCCTTATCTCTTTACTTTCTTGCACTTATAAATTGATATTCATCTGCTGTGAATTATATATTGTTGAGTTGGGAATGGTATGTGTTGGACTAACAAGGCTTAATCTCATTTCCATGATAACAAATCAAGGATACTTAAAATGTTTGTTTAAGTAAAGTTTCAGGGTTCAAATGTCTTCATAAGATCAAGTTCAAGTGTTTGAAAAGCTTGAATAAAGTTTGTGCTTAAATCCATGAGCTATGATGAAGTGAAATCATTTTGAAGAATTGGTTAAAGCTTGGACATAGCATGGAAGCTAAAGCATGAAGACTTAGATCTTAGATAGTCTTATTTTGTAAAAGTCTTATGTAAGTACTTCACAATTCAATACTAATGTTTGAAGCTCCTAGGAAATATCATTGACTTAGAGACCCATTTTAAATCATGGAAAATATTTTCATAAAGTCTCAAATAAGTTTTCTAAGTCCAAAGTTAAGTTTTGAAACCAATTTTGAAAAAAAAAAAAAAAAGAGGAGCAAGTAGGACAGGTGACCCTCACAACATGTTTTTTGTTGATGGCATGCGGCAACTTGAAGAAGAATGAAGACCACGGAATATTTACTTGTGTTTTCATATTCGGGTTTGTAATATTTAAATTCAAAAATATCTATAATAATTTGCATATCATGCATGTAGGACTTATAAGCTCAAAGGCCTTAGACTGGCCTTAGGACACACAACTCTGCATGAAAAAAGTTTCCTATTGACTTAGAATTGATTATCATGTGATTAAGGACATTGCATAAGAAGAAAAAAATTGAATTGCCCAAATTGGCATGTTTGATCGACCGAACCTTAATACTCAGGGACCTTCGGTCGACCGAACCTCCACTAGGTCAACAGTTTGACCCTTCGGTCGACCGACCACAAAATGAGCTGCAACACTCTGGTCAACCAAACTGACACGTGGGGAGATCCCAACTGTCGAACTTATAGAAGGAAAATGACCTCGTCGACCAAACTTATAGAAGGAAATTGACCTAGTTGACCGAACACCCAAGTTTGGTCAACCGAACTCAGTTTGGTTGATAGAACCTCAGAGTTTTGGAAATCGCCTCATGAATGGTCAACCAAACTTGAAATGAGGAATAGCTTCCCAAGACCGGGGGGTGAATTGGATTCTTTTTATTTTTTAATGTTTTTTTTAAGCTCTTGTTTTAAATTACTTAGAAACAAGATATATAAACAATAGCCATACTTAAAAACAATGAAATTTAAATTCACAAGTCAAATAATGAAATCAAGATAATTCAATCACTCAACCAAGAATATTAGAGCTTTTGTTGATTTCCTTATAGACTCTTAGTATGCACTTTACTTGATCAAGATTTCCGTAGATTAATCAACGTACTCCCTTTTTGGGTTTCCAAAAAACGATTAATCAAAACGTACTTTCTAAATATCAAGGAATTTTGTTTCTTTCTCACTTAAGAACCTGCAACCTACACTTTTAAATTATACAACAATAGTAAGTGAAGCAAAGAGAAAAACACAAGATTTTTACGAGGTTTGGCTTCAACACAGCCTACGTCCTCGCCTTTGGAAAAACACCAAAGGATTCCACTATATTAGTTCCTTTACCTGGTGGAACAACACCTACTTACAACCATTCCTTCTGTTAGGCTAGAGCCCGCCTCTCCAAACAACAATCCCTTGTATGGTCCAACGACTCAACCAATCTGAATCGTCTAAGAATGATAATAAAGAAATTTTTTGTACAAAAGAAAAACTCTCACAATAGAGTAAATTAGTACAATAATCAGTTCACTTATACTATAAGGTAATTCAAATATAAGAAATTTGAAGCTCAATACGTAGTATGAATTACCAAATAATTTTTCAAAGAAAATGAAAGATTTTTTATTTTTAAAAGCTTTGCTTCAAAGTATAAATCAATAGTAGATCAGAATTTTAAGCACAGGAGAGTTTTAGATCCTTTGAGAAATTTGAATACTTGAAGATCACTTGATCTAAAAACCTTTGAAAAGTTGCTTGATCTAAAAACTTTGAAGATTGCTGGATCTGAGAACTTAGAAGATTGCTAGATCTGAAAACTTTTGAGAATTGCTTAATTTCAAAAACCTTTCAATATTGCCTCTATCAAATTTTTTTTTTTTTTTTTTTTTTTACCTTTGAAGCTTTTGACTATTTATAGATGTTTTTAGAAGCCATCCATTACTCCCAAACATTCCTAAAAATCATTTCCAAATATTTTGAAATAAATATGTTCAAAAAAGTGGTTTAAAAAATCTTCTTCTTGAGAGAATTAATACCAACGTTCGAGTGGCAGTCGCCTGCCATGACTTGGTAGTCGCCTATCACAAAGCACTCTCTCAATACAGAATGCTGGCAGTCGCCTACCAGAACTAAGGGAGTCACCTGGCTTGTTCATGCGGGCGCCTGGCAGTTTAGGCAGTCGCCTGTCTAGCTACTGACTATATGAAAAACCATTTTCTTAATGTGGTAGTCACCTGCCTCATCATGGTAGTCGTCAGGCCCTTCATTATTTTAAAAAGTTTTCTTTTCTTAAAACCTTTCTTTTTATTGATTTAAGAAATATTTTTTAGAGTATATATATATAAAAACATATTTGTGAATTTTTATAAGCTTCAAACCACTTTATATTTGAGATTAACTTTGAAGTACTTACATTTAGAATATCCTAAAAAATATAATTCTTTTAGTCTTTAATCTTGTTCTTCCATCATCTTTGTGCTTGCAATCTTTCCTTTGAGCTTTTCACAGTATAAGTTTGTTCTTCATGCTCTTTATAATCCATAAGCTTTACTTTGTGCTCTTCAAGGATTCTTTGTAATCCATAAACTTCCTTATGCACTTGAGTTTTGTTATTTTCTTGAAAAACTTTTACCTGAAACATATTGAACATATTATTTGATTTGTTATCATCAAAATAAGAATTGTAAGCCTTATTAGGCCAACAATCTCCCCCTTTTTGATGATGACAAATCGAGAGCAAAAATAATAAAATTTTAATACTCATGGCTCCCCCTATCAATAAGCATGGTATATTTTTAAAATATAATTCATGCATATAAGTCCATAAGATAATCCATGATGGTATATACATACAAGGACAAAGATAATCCATTAAAATTTCACAATCCATGATAAAATTTCACAAACCATAGTATATCATAGTATATCATATTTTTGCACTTATAACTTCTTTGAAACATTTCTCCCCCTTTGGACATCAATCAAAAAGGAGAAAGAGATAAAAATAGAGAAATGCTGCAAGTTAAAGTACTAGTTTCAGAATATTAGGTACAGACTATCCTATAAAGCTTGAAATACAGAATAGCACATAAAATAGTTTATAGATGAAAAAAGATTAGTCAGAAGCTTCCATAAATTCACTCTCATCATCTCCTTCCTCTTGGTCGTCACTCTCAACATTTCCTTCCTCTTGTTCTCCAGATTCATTATTTCCTTCCTTTTGTTCACTTTCATCATCTCCTTTCTTTTGGTCACCAGATTCATCCTCACTGGATGTAGCAGAACTGATACTCATAGGAGATTTTCCTTTAGACGAACTAGCGAACTGTTGCTCAATCTTTTCAATTCGCTTATCAATATGTGAACAATGAGTTTCTATAGATGTAACCTTTTCTTGCAGAGTACCAAGGCTAGATTTCACACCATCACTGAACGTCATATAATGGTTAAAAAATGGAACAAACCATGAAGGAGTGTTTGGAGCAAGCTGACCTGAAGATGTTTGGATGGAAAATGAAGACGGTGGTGGTGCAGATGAGACAGTCCTATGTCCTTTATGAAACCACCCTTGAGGAGAATTCTTATACCCCATCCGTTTGAGAACGGTATCAAAAAAGATATCATAGTAAGTCTTGCTAGTGAAGTTGAATGATGGTGTTAAAACATTAAAATGAGCAAAAACCATATTCAACATTCCAGCATAGGGTAGAACAATACGAGAAGTATCAACTTTCATGATAATCCACTAGATGATCAAACTTGGAAGATCCATCTTCTTTCCTTCGAGAATGCACCACATTACAAAACAATCTAGAAACGGGATATGGTCATGAGAATCGGATCGTGGTAAGATGTTGTTTGTAATGAGCTTATGTAGAAATAGGGATTTTAGGTTAAGCTGCTTATAAAGTGTAGGATGCCTAAAGTTAACAGGAGTTTCAATCATGACCAGAGGTAAAAACTCATGTGGAGTAAAACCTTTAGCCATAATCCATTGTTTCTCAATAATATGAATCTCAAAATCCCCTGGCTTAATTTGAAGAATCTTTCCCAAAGATATGGGATTTAGATGGATATTTTTCTTGAGGAAACTTGTTTTGATTCCATCATCGCATCGTTCCATGTTTGCATAAAAAAAATTCGTACAACATTGGGATAATAGCCTTTAACTTGGTAGGTGACAAACTTATCTCATCCAATGTTCATAAACAGTTCTATGATTTCGGGGAAATCAGAATTAAAGAACGTGATGTCAAGAACTTTACTTAAGATCAGTTCAGCTGAAGCAATCTGATTTCGGTAAAGGTGCTTAGAGTGTGGAATTTCCAACCATTTCTCCACCTCATCGTTATTGATCCTTGTTGAAGATGGGGATCCCTTGACACCAACTGATTTGGATCGAGGCATATTTGTATAAAGAAGGAAAACAAGGAAATCCTAAGGTAAGTTCGGGATTTGGTGAGTAGGAAGGATTAGATACTTGGTTTCAGGATGATTTGAGCAAGATTTGTGTATAGAAAGTGATAGAGACGAAAGATTTAAGAGAGAAAATGAATAGTCAAGCGCCTGGTGGGTTTTAAAAATGACTTAAAACAAGGTTTTAAACCCTACCCGCCGTGAGGCAGTCGCCTGCCTGATTGTGGCAGGCACCTGTCTATATGGAATTTTATAAGACAGTAGCTTGGCAGTCGCCTAGCACCTTGGTGGCAGTCGCCTGCCAACCAGAACAGTGTTTAAAGTACTTCTTGACTATGAAGCTTGCCCAATTCTCTTCTTATAAATATGAATCTTTCTTCTGACAGAGGTTTTGTAAAAATATCTGCTAATTGATCATGTGTATTTACAAATTCTAGCATTATATCTTCATTTTGCACACGATCTCTTAAAAAATGGTGTCTTATGTCAATGTATTTTGTTCTTGAGTGAAACACTAGATTTTTTGAAATATTAATAGCACTTGTGTTGTCACATTTGATAGGAATAGTTTAATATTGTATTTGAAAATCTTTTAATTGTTGTTTCATATACAATGTTTGTGCACAACAACTTCCTACAGCAATGTATTCTGCGTTTGCTGTGGATAATGCTATAGAGTTTTGTTTCTTTGAAGACCATGAGACTAAAGAATGTCCTAGAAAATGACACATTCCACTTGTGCTTTTTCTATCTATTTTACATCCAGCAAAGTCTGCATCTGAATAACTAATCATTTCAAATTCAGATTCCTTTGGATACCATAAACCTAGTTCAAGTGTGCCTAATAGGTACCTAAGGATTCTTTTGACTGTTGTTTGGTGTGATTCCTTAGGATCTGACTGAAACCTTGCACACATACATACACTAAACATAATATATGACCTACTTGCTGTTAAATAGAGTAAGCTTCCTATCATTCCTCGATAGTACTTAGTATCAACTTGTTTCCCTTTTTCATCTTTGTCAAGATTAGTTGAAGTACTCATAGGAGTTTCTATATGTTTACTTTCTTCCATATCAAACTTTTTTAACATGTTTTTAATGTATTTAGTTTGATTTACGAAAGTTCCATTTTTCGCTTGTTTGATTTGTAATCCAATAAAGTAATTTAATTTTCCCATCATTCTCATCTCAAACTCTTTTTGCATACATGTGGAAAATTCTTTACATAGATCTTTATTTGTAGTTCCAAATATAATATCATCCACATATATTTGAACTAATAGCATATCTTTTTTTTTAGTTTTAATGAATAAGGTACTATCAACCTTTCCTCTTGTAAATTCATTTTTAAGTAAAAATTTACTTAACCTCTCATACCAAGCTTTTGGAGCTTGTTTCAAACCATAAAGGACTTTTGTCAATTTGAATACATGGTTTGGATTTTTCGAATTTTCAAACCCTGGAGGTTGTTTTACATTTACTTCTTCATTTATATATCCATTTAAAAATGCACTCTTCACATCCATTTGATATAACTTAAAATCCTTATGAGCTGCATAGGCTAAAAGCATCCTAATAGCTTCCATCCTTGCCACGGGTGCAAAAGTTTCATCATAATCAATTCCTTTTCTTGATTATACCCTTGTGCCACTAGCCTAGCTTTATTTCTTACAACAACTCCATTTTCATCCTTCTTATTTCTAAACACCCATTTAGTTCCTATGATTGATTTATCTTTGGGTTTTGGTATTAGTTCCCGTACTTGACTTCTTTCGAATTGATTTAATTCCTCTTGCATAGCTATAATCCAAGAATCATCTTTTAAAGCATCTTCAATATTTTTTGGTTCATCTTAGGATAAAAAAGCATAATGATTACAAATATTTTTTAGTGAGGCTCTAGTGGTTAGTCCTTTTAATGTTTCACCAAGAATTTGTTCTTTTGGGTGATTTTTGTCATATTTCCACTCTTTAGGAAGTTTTAGTTTCTCTGAAAGGTTTTTATTTAATGCATTATTATTCTTTTCTTCTTTTATTTCAAGAACTTCTTCCATTTGTGAAGTGACTTCTTTTTCATCATTCATATCTTTAATGTTATTATGATTTGATTCATCAAAGGTTATATGAATTGATTCCATAATTGTAGAAGTTCTTTTATTATAAATCCTATAAGCTTTACTATTTGTAGAATAACCTAAGAAAATACCTTCATCCGATTTTGCATCAAATTTTCCTAGGTCATCTTTAGTATTTAATATAAAGCATTTACAACTGAATACATGAAAGTAGGAAATATTTGGTTTTCTATCTTTCCAAAGTTCATATGATGTTTTATCTTTTTTGATCTTATTGATACCCTATTTACAATATAACATGCTGTGTTTACAGCTTCTACCCAAAAATATTTAGGTAAACTATTTTCATTGAGCATTGTTCTTGCCATTTCTTTCAAAGTTCTATTTTTCCTTTCAACAACTCCATTTTGTTGTGAAGTTTTAGGTGCTGAAAAATTGTGAGTTATTCCATGTTCATTACAAAATTTATCAACTTCCTTATTTTTAAACTCTCTTCCTTGGTCACTTCTAAAGCTTGTTACATTGTAACCTTTCTCATTTTGTAGTTTCTTGCATAAGGTTATTAATTGATTGCAAGCTTCATCTTTGTTTGCTAAAAAGATTACCCAAGTAAATCTTGAAAAATCATCTACTATTACAAAAGCATATTGTTTTCCACCTAAGCTTAAGGTTCTAGTTGGACCAAATAAGTCTAAGTGTAGGAGTTCTAGGGGTCTTTTAGTGGAAATGAATTTTTTCTTTTTGAAACTTGTTTTTACTTGTTTTCACTTTTGACAAGCATCACACATCTTGTCTTTTACATACTTAATGTTTGGTAATCCTTTTACAAGATTTTTCTTAGATAATTTAGATAGTAGGTCCATACTGGCATGTCCTAATTTCCTATGCCATAACCAACTTACTTCATTCATAGCTGTTAAATAAGTTATGTTTTGATTTGCTATTTTCTCAAGATTTATACAATAAACATTATTTATTCTATGAGCCATAAACAAGGTTTCTATATTTTTGGGATTCTAGATAACACATTTTTCTTTCATGAACATTACTTCGAACCCTTTATCACTTAATTGACTAATGCTTAAAAGATTATGTTTTAGTCTTTCCACTAATAGCACATTATCTATAGCGAGTGAAGATTCTTTACCAATTTTTCCGATACCAACAATTTTACCTTTGGCATTGTCGCTGAAAGAGACATATCCCCTATCCTTTTGTGTTAAGGTAGTGAACTTGGTCTTGTCACCAGTCATATGCCTTGAGCATTCGCTGTCCAAGTGCCATTTATCTGTTGTCGTTGTTGTCCTAAGGCAAACCTATAATGAGGGACACTATGTGTTAGTTTTTGGAACCCAGATTCTTTTGATTTTCATTGTTCTATTTTTGGTGCCACTATTTGTTTTCCATTCTCCTTGAATTTTAACATATTTTTTATTTAATGGGCAATTGAACATTATATGACCTTTAGTCTTGCACATATAGCAAATTGTGTGTTCATGTTTGTTATTTGATGAAATACTAGCATAAAACTTAGCTTCCTTAACAAAATATCCCATGTATAGCTTTTTATTCCTTTTATTCATTTTACCGTTGTAGCTTATTCCTTCTTTGTTTCCAGGAAGCCCTTGCTGTCCAATCATCTTTTCAAAGTTTTCTTTACCTTTAGTAAAATTATAGACAATCTTTTCTTTATCCTCAATTACCTTTTTGAGTTCATTATTTCTAAATCTTTCTTATTCAAATCATTTTTATGAGTTTTATCTAACTCTTGTTTTTCTATGTTTATTTCTTCTTCCAACTTCTTCATATAAGTGTTTCTTTCTTCTTCAAGACTTTGAATGTTTCAAGTTGCTTTACTAGTTCTTGATTTTGATCTTTCAAAGTTATATTTCTTTTAGACACTTTTATAAATCTTTTATGTAGTGAAAATAATTCAGTTTGTAATTCCTTATAAGAAGGCAAACTATCACATGACTCATCACAAGACACATTTTGAGATTCTGTTGAAGAGTAATAAGAATTTACCTCTTCATTGTTTGCCATGAAGCATATATTTGCCATCTCTTGTTCACTTGATTTGGTTTAAGTTTCACTGGAGCTTGAGTCATCCCAAGTAGCTTTCATTGCTTCCTTCTTTTTCTTCTTGTCTTTCTTGAATAATGGACACTCCGGTTCAATATGCCCTGGCTTTTTGCAATGATAACAGATTGGTTCATTCTTACCTTTATTTTCTTTCCTACTTGTATCTCCTTTTTCAGTTTTCTTTTTATAGAATTTTCTAGGAAACCTTTTATTTCTTCTATAGATTTTTCCTAGTCTCTTAGTAATGAATACCAATTCATCTTGATCTAAGTCACTTGTTTCGCTTTCCTCTTCACTAGTGCTATGGCTAGATGGTTTTAGAGCTATGGATCTTTTATACTTTGGTTCAGGATTCCTTTCTTTCAATGCCATTTCATATGTAAGAAGTGAACCTATAAGTTCATCCAAAGAAATAGTCTTAAGGTTTCTGCCTTCCGTGATAGTTGTGGCCTTTGGTTCCCAAATAGAGGGTAGACCTCTTAGAATCTTTCTGATCATTTCATATGTAGTATAGGTTTTTCCTAAGGCACTTAAGGAGTTTATTATGTGGGTAAATCTGGTGTACATGCTTAATATTGTTTCCTCGGAATTCATTTTGAATGCTTCATATTCACTTGTTAGCATGTCTATCCTATTGTCTCTAACATCAACGGTTCCTTCATAAGTTACTTCTAATTTATCCCAAATCTCCTTAGCTGTTTTTCAGGCCGTGACTTGATTAAACTCATTAGCATCTAATGCACAATATAACGCATTTATAGCATTTGCATTTATTTGAAGCATTTTATAGTCTAAGTCGGTCATGTCTTTCTTTTTTTTTTGGAATATGTTTTCCATCAACTTAGTGGGGATAAGATTTCCATCCATAACAACTTCCCAAACTTTCCAATCCATATGTTGGAGGTATATTTCCATTCTCTTTTTCCAAAAAGTATAATTGTGTCTACAAAAGATTGGTGGACGGGTTGAGGATTGTCCTTCACCGAAGGATGCTACTCCAATATTTTCCATTAGATCTTTTTATAGTTTCTTGTCAGGAATTTCTGTAACTAGGCTTTGATACCAATTGAAATGATGAATAGCTTCCCAAGAGGGGAGGTGAATTGGATTCTTTTTATATTTTAATGTTCTTTTAAGCTCTTGTTTTAAATTACCCAGAAACAAGATATATAAACAATAGCCACACTTAAAAACGTTGAAATTTAAATTCACAAGTTACATAATGAAATCAAGATAATTCAATCACTCAACCAAGAATATTAGAGCTTTTGTTGATTTCCTTATAGACTCTTAGTATGCACTTTACTTGATCAAGATTTCCGCAGATTAATCAACGTACTCCCTTTTTGGGTTTCCAAAAAACGATTAATTAAAACGTACTTTCTAAATATCAAGTACTTTTGTTTCTTTCTCACTTAAGAACCCGCAACCTGCATATTTAAATCATACAACAATAGTAACTGAAGCAGAGAGAAAAACGCAAGATTTTTACGAGGTTCGGCTTCAACACAGCTTACTTCCTCGCCTTTGGCAAAACACCAAAGGATTCCACTATATTAGTTCCTTTACCTGGTGGAACAACACTTACTTACAACCACTCCTTCTGTTAGGCTAGAGCCCGCCTCTCCAAACAAAAATACATTGTATGGTCCAACGACTCAACAACTCTGAATCGTCTAAGAATGATGATAAAGAAATTTTGTGTACAGAAGAAAAACTCTCACAATAGAGTAAATTAGTACAATGATCAGTTCACTTATAATCTAACGTAATTCAAATATAAGAAATTTGAAGCTCAATACATAGTATGAATTACCAAATAATTTTTCAAAGAAAATGAATGATTTTTTATTTTTAAAAGCTTTGCTTCAAAGTATAAATCAATAGTAGATCAGAATTTTAAGCACAGGAGAGTTTTAGATCCTTTGAGAAATTTGAATACTTGAAGATCACTTGATCTAAAAACCTTTGAAAAGTTGCTTGATCTAAAAACTTTGAAGATTACTGGATCTGAGAACTTAGAAGATTGCTAGATCTGAAAACTTTTGAGAATTGCTTAATTTCAAAAACCTTTCAATATTGCCTCTATCAAATTTTTTTTTTTTTTTTTTTTTTTACCTTTGAAGCTTTTGACTATTTATAGATGTTTTTTGAAACCATCCATTACTCCCAAAGATTCCTAAAAATCATTTCCAAATATTTTGAAATAAATATGTTCAAAAACGTGGTTTAAGAAATATTTTTTAGAGTATATATATAAAAACATATTTGTGAATTTTTATGAGCTTCAAACCACTTTATATTTGAGATTAACTTTGAAGTACTTACATTTAGAATATCCTAAAAAATATAATTCTTTTAGTCTTCAATCTTGTTCTTCCATCATCTTTGTGGTTGCAATCTTTCCTTTGAGCTTTTCACAGTATAACTTTGTTCTTCATGCTCTTTATAATCCATAAGCTTTACTTTGTGTTCTTCAAGGATTCTTTGTAATCCATAAACTTCCTTATGCACTTGAGCTTTGTTATTTTCTTGAAAAACTTTTACTTGAAACATATTGAACATTTCATTTGATTTGTTATCATCAAAATAAGAATTGTAAGCCTTATTAGGCCAACAAAACTCGTAGTTCAAATTCTTACTGGTCGAATGAACTGAGCACCTTGGTCGAATGAACCATGAAAATGGTCAACTGACCCTCTCGGGTTGCTCGAAATTTACCGAGGTTAAAACACTATTATTTTTTATTAACCTCATTTAATCTTTTCCAAAAATGCTAGATATGTCCTCAACAGTCATAATTTTGCCCCCTTCTATATATAGGGGCTCATTTGCAAGGATTAGGCATGGATTAGCAAAAATCATTAAGCCAAAACTCTCTAAATTTTTCCAATCCTATATTGTTCATACTACTCCCAAATACTCTCCCACTCCACATTCCTTGATTATTCAAGCTTAGTGAGAGTATTTAAAATGTTTGTGTTTCATTCTAAATAGCTCATAACTCTCATTTAAAGTGTGTATTGGTTGATTTTTATCTTGAGAGTTAGGCTAGAGTTTTTCCCACTAATTTGAATAAATAAATTTTGTGTGGGAAAACTCATTGGCTTTGGGGTCTTTGCATTGATATTGCAAGATTCCTTAATCAATATTTTTGTGTGCAAAATATATTACAAGCTTGATTTCAAACAACTCTTGTGCTTGCTACATTGAGAAAATACTTTTGAGTTTGTCATTGCTAGCATCTTTGAAACCCTAATCCAACATTGAGATTTGATATACTTGGTTTCCAAAGAAAAACTTTTTTGAACACTCTTGTGCATATTTGAGATTATACATTATATTGAGTGTTGTTTGCTCATAATTACATCACTAAGCTTATAGGTCTTATATCATTGATGTGCATTGGTTAATACTAGTACAAATCTACTTGTGTAGAAGTATATTTTCGTGTACACAAATTATTATATCTTTTGTATTCCAGGCATGGGATTGAAGAGGGAGACTAACCCTGTGTGTTAACTTTAGTGTATTCCCAAGAGGGGGGTGAATTGGGTGTTTAAAAATTACTTCCTAGGTTAAACTAGATCAGTAGTATTACACAACCTAGGGTCTGTCTATGCAATAATAAACCCAATCATTCGCAATAAAACATACATGTGTAGTAAATATAAATTGCAGAAATATAAACAGTGCACACACGATATGTTATCGGGGTTCAGCCAATACTGCCTACGTCCCCGCCTCTAGTTTGCGAGCCCAAGGATTCCACTAATGCTCACTTAACGGGTGGAGTAGCACCGGTTACAACCAGGTCAACTCAAGGGGCTGATATCAACCAACACCCTTACCAAGATGATGCACCTAGCTTTCCTAACCAGGTCTAAGCCAATCCGAGACTATTCAAAAGGGCTAGTCTCCCTCTTTAGGCCCGTGCCTGAAATACAACAAATTTGAAATATAATTTTTTTTGCGTACAAAGAAATGCTTCTTACACAAGCAGATTATGTACCACTAAGCACAGTATAATCAATCAATCAATGCACCTCAAGAATGTATGAACTATAAGCTTGGTGCTCTACGCGTGCAATCAACACTCAGAGTAATGACTTTATCTAATCAAGAAGAAGAGTGTATTTTAGAACAATCTTTGAAACTATGTATCACTATATCTCAATCACAAGCTTAGGGTTTCAAAGATTACTACCAAGGGTATTCTAAATATCTCTAAACAATACTTCCTCAATACTCAAGCATAAAGAAATATTTAAAAATAATCTAGTAGAAATATTTTTGCACACACAAATTACAAGCCCAAATGAGTCTTGCAATAACAATGCAAAGACCCACTTAGCTATAGGATTTTTCCCACACAAAATTTATTAAATTAAATTGTTGGAAAAATCTTTGCTTAACCTTCACTATGAAAATCAAATATCTCAAAAAAGATTTTCAATAGCTCAAGCACAAGAGATATTTTTGAAAAACAAAATTTATCAAAAATAATTTTCTTCACAACACAAGACAAGCTTTTGAGTCTTGCAATGAGAATACAAAGACTCACAAGCTTAAGAAGGTTTCCCACAAATGAAATTATGAATTAAATCACTGAGAACACTACTAGGCTTACTCTCACTAAAATAAAAAATCAATGCACTTATATGAGAGTATAAGCACGTAGGAACTATATGGAACAACTCAAAATACTCTTCCTCAAAAGGGTTTTGCAATAGAATGATCGATGGAAGAGTATATGGTTTTGAGTATGAAGAATATGGAAGTAGGGACGATTTTGGGCAGTAAAATTTTCAGAGAATTTTTTGCTAATCTAAAACCCTAATCACACCTCAATTTTTCAAATGAAAGGCTATATATAGAAATGGGATGAATTATAGTCGTTGGGGGCCTATAGGGTATTATTGGGATTGTTTTAAACCATTTTAACACAATTAACCTTGTTTAAATATTTTAACTGCGGTAAAAATAATATGGCAACCCGAGAGTATCAGTCGACCGAAAGTGAGGTTTAGTTGACCAATTGTCCAAGTTCAGTCGACCGGGAAAAATTTGAACTAAAAGTTCAGTCAACCAGACAACATGGTTGTAAGGCGATTTTTCCATTTTCGCGCAGTTCGGTTGACTGTGTGGATTTGAATTAAGTAGTTCGGTTAACCAGGACATTGGATTCTCCCACGTGGGGGTTCGGCCGACTAGGGCGTTACCATTTAAATTTGGTCGGTCGACCAAAGAGTCAAAGGTTGACTCGGTGGGAGTTTGGTCGACCAAGTCATATGAACTTGGTACAGTACGGTTGACTGAGCTATGGTCAAAATGTTGACCAATTCGGTCGACCGAATGATTTACACTATGAAAGTTCGGTTGACTGAACATGCATTTTTAATGCATTTCGGTTCCAACTCCCTTATACATTCACCCTATTCATATAAGCATATATAAACTATGCATGCATGTGGATCCTAGGGTCATTCTAGGTCTTTTTGAGAACACAAAAAAAATTCGGCATCGGTTGACCGAAGGGTGATCCTTAAAGTCTTTCTAAGGTCATGATTTGTGTAGGGACCTAGAGTTGTTCTTAGGTCTTTAAGCTTGTAGTTCCTACATGCATGAAATGCATTAAATATTATAGACATTTTTCTCCTAATTACTATTACAGACCCAAATTGAATAATAATTAAATACAATAAAAATGAACTTCAGGGTCTTTATTTTCCTTCGGGTCTCCAAGTGCCAACATATGATATTGCCAAGATAAACCTGCGCCTCAACTCAGTAGACATTAAATACCTGAGTATTTGTCATAATCAAAATAGGTTATGACCCGTAGGGTCAACACTATGGAATAGTCCTAGATTGGCTTAGACCCGATTAGGAAAATTAGGTGCACCATCTTGGTAAGGTGCGGTTGTAGGTTGAGGTCAGCCCCGTTAATTGACCTGGTTGTAAATAGTGTCGCTCCACCCGTTAAGTGAGCATTAGTGGAATCCTCGGGCTTGCGAGCTAAAGGCGGGGACGTAAGCATAGTTGGTCGAACCCCAATAACATATTGTGCATGTACTTTATATTTCTGTAATTTATTTTCCGCACTTTCATATTCAGCACATGTATGTTGTATGCTTGATTCATTATTTGTTATACATGTGTTGATTGAGTTTATAATTTCATAGACAGACCCTAGGTTTCATAATACTTCTGATCTAGTTTAACCTAGGAGGAATAAATTTTAAATACCCAATTCCCCCCCCCCCCCCCAGTTTTGGGAATACACCAAAGTCAACAATTGGTATTAGAGCCTCGTTGCACTAGGCTTAACAACTCTTGTAAAAGATCGCAATGGCTCAAATTTGTGTATCCCCATTCAGCGAGGGACAGTCACCTTTCAGTCCTCCTATATTTTGTAGTGTAAATTACACCCATTGAAAAATTCAAATGAGCGTATTTTTAAAATCTATGAATTGGAGGGCCTGGAAAGTGATTGATAAGGGAATTTGTATGTTAGTAGAAAATGATATTAACTTGATGCATACAAATTAATATGCCATTGAATTGTTATACTGTGCTTTAGATTCTCATATTTTTCATGATATTATGGCATGTACAAGTGCTAAGGATATTTGGGAAGAGTTGGAAAAGAAATATGGAGTACCTAGGAAAGAAGAGACCATTACTCCGATTGCTCCAACCTCAAATGATAAAGAAGAGGTAAATCATGGATTAATAACACAAATTGGTGAAGAGGTATATGATTTATCTTCTATCTCTGTTAATGATGCATTTGATGATTATTCTGTTGATGTCCACAATATATTTTGTGATGAATCTTCAAATGTTTCTTGTGATGATGTTGCTATAAATGCATGCAATGATTTATGTGATACTTATGGTCATAAATCTTATAATGTTGAATCATGTGCATCTAGTTTTGGAAGCATGACATCTTATAAGAAATTGCATAAGGAATTCATTAGTGCTCATAAGTTCATAGGATGCAAAAAAATAAAATATTTTTGAAAAATGAAAATAGAAGGTTGGCTAAATAATTAGAGAAATTAAAAGATTATAATGCCACCTTAGAGGAGAAAAAGATCAAGAAAATATTGAAAATAATCTGCCAGAAGGGAGAAATGGGAGATGATAAACCCTCGGGACTAAAAAAGAAAAATATTTTCAAAAAGGGTTCAAAACCATTTAATAAGTCCCATACAAAATTTCATGCCTCATCTCGCAAACACAAGATTAGTAAGCATGGCTCTTCACGAAAATTTAAAACTTGCTTTTGTCATAAAATTAAATGGAACACTCTATCTACTTGTCCATTTAAAAGTTCCAGAGGCTTAGGAAAAGAAATGAAATGGATAGTCAGCAAAGCAAACCCCGTAGGACCTAAGGAAAAATGAATTTGAAAGTAGAATAACGTTCCCAAGAAGGGGGGTGAATTAGGTTAATTAAAATTTTTAAGTTCTTTGTCAACTTTTTACTTACTTTGTTTAGTATTTACAACAAAATCTTTAGTAAATCATCCAATTTATAATCACAACCAAAACACACCATGAATTATTGAAAAATTAAACAATCCAATCAACCATGCAATATTAAAACCAACAACCAAGAATTTGTAACTAGATGCTTTCAATTTTTGTTAGCAGCCCTGTATTTTATATGCAATTCCTGTTTTGATTTTAGTTTGTAATGCACTCTTTTAACCAAGATTTCTAAAAATTAACCAACATACTCCCTTGTGGGTTTCCTCAAAAGGTTAACTGAAACGTACTTTCTAAAAATTAATAGTCTTCTCTGAATTTAGTACTTAAGCCCTGCAACTTGCACTTAGCATCCACAAATAGAAGTATAGTGCATAAAGTAAAGAGTATGGGAGAGAAGAACACCAAGTTTTTACGAGGTGTGGCTTATCCCCAGCCTATGTCTTTGCCTTTGGAAAACCACTAAAGGATTCCACTATATTAGTTCCTTTTCGAACGCAACAACACCGTTACAAGCTGTTAGAATTGGTGTATTCCCAAGAGGGAGGGTGAATTCAAATTTTAAACTTTTCTCCTAGGTTAAATCAGAAATCAATATGATTTGGCTACCTAGGGTCTTTCTATACAATCCCAAATATGCTCAAGTAGAAATAATGTACAGAAATTTATTATGCGCATCATTCACACCATAACATACATATGTGGTAAATATAAACAAACACGCGATATGTTATCGGGGTTCGGCCAACTGTGCCTACGTCCCCGCCTCTAGCTCGTAAGCTCGAGGATTCCACTAAAGCTCACTTAAAGGGTGGAGGGGCACCGATTACAACTGGGTCAATTACCACAGGGCTAACCTCAACCTTTACAACAAGGTCAATTAGCGAGGCTAACCTCAACCTACACCTTAACAAGATGATGCACCAAACTTTCCTAAACGGGTCTAAGTCAATTCGGGACTATTTCAAAGGGTTAGTCTCCCTCTTCAGGCCCATGCCTGGAAATACAACAGTATTGAAATACAATGAAATGGTACAATGAATATGCTTTCAAGTAAAGCAGATGTGTACCCAGATACATGTAATCACATACCATAAATGAAATAATGAAGTAAGCTCAATGTGGTATGTACTCTCAAATAAATTTGCTTTCAATATAATCAGTGCATGAGAGTGCAAATCAATATAATCTTTGTATCACAAGATATTCAATCAACGTGCTCAAACAAAGATGTCAATCAAGTCTCAAATATTCCTATTTGCAGAATATCTCAATCGTACAAATATCAAGTAATATATACGCTTGGTTTGCAAAAGATATCTAATCTTTGTATTCAGCAAATAATATGTAAGTCAATGAATATTGCAACAAAGATCAATATCATATAAAAAAATATCTTTTCAAAGATGTGTCAAAGTAAATTACTCAAGATATTTGAAAATGTTTTGAAATAGTTTTTGCAATCCAAAACAAATACATCCTTCCTAAGATATTGCAACTAATATGCAATACTCAGAAGTTTAATACAAGTCTTCTTAGGGGAGACTTATTAATAAAGTCCCCTAAGAACACTTAGGCTTAGCTCTCAATAAAATCGTATCAATCAAAGAAGGATGGGAGAGCAAACCTATCAAAGCAAACACTCAATCCACTTACAAAAAGTTTAAGCAATAGTAGATGGTAAGTATGAGTGAATTGAGTATTAAAATGAGTAGTAGGAGTTTTTGGCTTTAAAAAGAATTTTTAATTTGGTTTGCTAATCTGATTATTAATTTTCCCAAATGAAGGGGTATAAATAGACACCCTATGAATTATGACCGTTGGGGATGTCGCGACGTCCCGGGAGCGCGTGTGCCCCGGGCGGAGAAATTAAAAATCAATTTTAGTTTTCAAGGAAAAACATGGAATGTCGGAGTCGCCACTAACCTTTTAGTGTGGTTAGAATACGTGATTACTACCCCGTTAGGGGTAGAATGGGTCTATGTTACCAGAGTTGGGCTCGAGAGTTCGGTTACGCGAGGGGAAGGTACAAGCACCCCCTACGCGCCCGTTCTTACGAACGGTACCTAATTAATTTGAAATTATCCCTAAGTTAATCTAATAAGTCTTTAAATTACTCCTTTTTATGAATTTATAAATACCTATGAAAAAATAAATAAATAAATAAATATATACATATATTCCCTCAGAGCTTAAGGTACGTGAAGCCCGAAGGCTCATACCCCCGCAATAAAATCATAGGGATAATAAAAATCAATAAAATATCTAAGAAAATATGCTCCCAAATTTTGAAATTGTATATAAAATTTTTATAGGAAAATACTAGTATGGGAGGTTTTACTATATATTAATAAGATAATAAGTTAAAGTATTAAATTATCACAATGCATATAAAAATAGTAATGATAATAAGAATATCTATTAAAATATTACAACTTTCAAAACAGGCAATAAAATACCATATGTACATATATATATATATATATATATATATATATATAGATACTATACAAAAAAATACCTTAATAAGTGAAGCTAAATAATAATTATACCATAATATTATATACAATATCATACTAAGCAAAATATATACCAAAACACTAAACTTACTATAATGATTGATACCTTTATATGTAAACATGATAAAATATTAGAATACGAATACTAAATATCAGAAAATATTAATATGAGTATAGATAACACATAAAGAAAACCCTAAGTAATTAAAATTGAACATACATCAACAATGAAAATCCTAAATAGCCCTAAACATATGGATTAAGTAAATAGTTACAATAACTATTCTAGCTACGTATTAAATATGCAACAATAATATTAACAATCCAACGAATAAAATGAAATTAAACTTTAAATATCTAGACAAATTCCAACTATAAAAATTCCGCACTCAAGAAAATTAACTTATATGAATAATACAATCAAAACTTACCCTGAGTATCAAAAATTAAAATGACTATAAAAATTATAAAAACCTATATACCTGCATACGCAAAGAAAAAAAAACAAAAATCAAGACATTAGATATTAGGTCAAACCAAAACTAGCAAAAATAATAATAATAATAATAATAATAATAATAACTAAATACTACACCAAATATTATATCAACATACACACATACATAGCCTAGATATAAACATTAACTAAATATTACAGCAAATAATGTATTAATAGACATATATACACATAGCCTATATGCAAATATTTAACTAAAAGCTACAACAAGTATTATATTAATATACACACACAAAATACCACAATAGATATTATTTTAATACATACCCACATGCAAATAAGAGAAAAGAGAAAAATAAAAATAAAAATAAAAACTTGAGTTTTAAGACTTAAAATAAAACCAATATACGTATATATATAAACCCAATTAAATGTATATAAAAAAAAATTAAACTTTACATGTATATGTATATATATATAGACATGTATATGTGCCTGCAAAAGTAAGCAGCAATGTTAGTGTCTCAAATATTCCAAAACAAATAAAGATGTAAAATAAATAAATAAACAATAAAACAAAATTCATGTGTGTGACAGTGTGTGTGCTCTGTGTGTGTGCTGTGTGTGTGTGTGTTGGTGTAAGGAGGCTTACCGTGGAGGAGGCACAGCTGGTGGGCTGTTGTTCAACTGGAGGTTTGGCTACCGGAGTTGGACTGCTGCTATGGGGAGTGCTGGAAGTCACAAGAGGAAGAAGCCGGGTTGCTGTACTGCTGTTGGCAGCGGCTGGAGCTGGAGTGGTGCAGCGGTGGGTGCAGATGGCTGGCACTGGAGATCCTAGAGGCTGGCCGGGAGCCTTAGATGCCGTGGAGATGCTGTGCCGAGGATGGTTTCCTGGCTGGGCTTTGAGAGGGTGCAGGGGGCTGGCCGTGAGTTGCAGGACTGCTGTGCTGCTGCTGCCGGGGCTGGTTTGCTGTGTGTGGTGTGACAAAGGAGGAGATGGTTGTGTGGGTGGAGAGTATGAGAGAGATGGAAGGATGAGGGTTGGAGACGCTGGGGTTGGCCGGAAGAAGAAGAAGAAGAAGAAGAATACGGCAGATTTTTTTTTTTCTTTTACTGTGCGCTGCCCCTTTTTTTTTTGTCTCCCCTTTGTGTGCAGCTGCCCCTCCCTCTTATAAAAAAAGTTTGGGAAAACCCTAAAATACTTCCCTTTTTTTATTTTCTTTTTCTTTCTTTTTTTTATTCTTTTATTCTTATGGTAATAATGAAAAAGGAAATAATAATAATAATAATAATTATCATAATAATATAAGTATCCATAAGATAATAATAATAAAAATAATACTACTATTAATAGTAAATAATAATAAATAATTATGGTAAGAATAAAAATAATAAAGATATTATCAGTAAAATAATAATAATAATAATAATAATAATAATAATAATAATAATAATAATAATAATAGAGTAATAATACAAAAAGTAATAATAATAATAATAATAATGATATATCAAAAACAACAAAATAAATGAAAAATAAATATAAGTATAGTAAAGTAAAAGATAATAAAAGTACTAGTAATAAAAAATGAAAAATAATAATAATAAGGATAATAAAAATGCTAGCAAAATAATAGTAAAGTAACACTAATTATAATACTAGTAATGAACAATAATAAATAATACAAATAATTATAAGAAAATAATAATAAAATAATAATAATAAAAATAAGGTAATAATAATAATAATATAATGAGAAGGGACTCCTTTGTTCTATTCGGCTAGGGCAAAAATAGGGTGTCTACAGTTGCCCCTCTTTGTAGGCTTAATTGCTTCAATGTAACGATAAGAACTCTCCTACGTTTTTGTAGCAACAAGCCTGCAAAGATAAAAGACACCTATTTTAGCCAAGCCATTCAACTCCCTATGGCTTTTCAGGTTAATCAAGAGTTGTTTATTTCTGCCAACCAGAGACGATCCGCACTGAATGTAAGAATCCAAGTTGAGGTACACAGGGATGGCTTGCTGCGAATGTAAGAATCCGAGCCGTAAGGACACGATGATCCAGCCATGGGACACAATGATGGCTTGCTTCGAATGTAAGAATCCGAGCCATAGGGATACGATGATCCAACCATGGGACACAATGATGGCTTGCTTCGAATGTAAGAATCCGAGCCGTAGGGACACGATGATCCAGCCATGGGACACAATGATGGCTTGCTTCGAATGTAAGAATCCGAGCCGTAGGGACACGATGATCCAGCCATGGGACACAATGATGGCTTGCTTCAAATGTAAGAATCCGAGCCATAGGGACACGATGATCCAGCCATGGAACACAATGATGGCTTGCTTCGAATGTAAGAATCCGAGCCGTAGGGACACGATGATCCAGCCATGGGACACAATGATGGCTTGCTTCGAATGTAAGAATCCAAGCCGTAGGGACACGATGATCCAGCCTTGGGACACAATGATGGCTTGCTTCGAATGTAAGAATCCGAGCCTTAGGGATACGAAGATCCAGCTGTGGGACACAATGATGGCTTGCTTCGAATGTAAGAATCCGAGCCGTAGGGACACGATGATCCAGCCATGGGACACAATGATGGCTTTCTTTGAATGTAAGAATCCAAGCCGTAGGGATACAATGATCCAGCCACCTCAACTAGTAACAAGGTGTGAAAGAAAAGTCGGGAAAGTTGTTACTCTATTTGGAAAATGCACTTGGGGTAAAATCCGAATGTCAATGAGTGAATCCCCTATCTTTGGGATCTGTTGCCCCCGTTCAAAATAAATCAACGTGTGTCTGGGGTCAACTTGCCCTAGTTTTCCAAGTAAACCAATGTGTGCTTGGGGTCAGTTACCCCAACACAACTGAAATCTCTCCGTCAAGGATGTCAAATAATCGTTCGAAAGCTTAAGACAAGTGTGAAGAGTGCTCTATTGCTGCTTGTGATGTTAGAATGCAATGATATGCTGCTATATGTATGCATGTTGCTAACTTATAATGCAATGATATGTTGCTATTGATATGCATGTTACTAACTTGTGATTATATGTATGCATTTTTTATTTTTTATTTTTTTGTGTAATGTACGAAACACACAATGGCGATGCATGAGATGTATGGTAAGGCGTGAAATGCATGATAATGCATGAGATGCATGGTAATATATGTAATGTAGGGCGATGCATAAGATGTATGGTAATACATGAAATGTAGGTAATGCATGTAATGAATGACAATGCATGAAATGCAAGCAATGCATGACATGCATGACAATGCGTGAGATGAATGGTAGTGCATGGAATGCATGGCAATATATGAAATCTAGGTAATGCATGAAATGTATGACAATGCATGAAATTTGGGGTAATGCATGACAATGCATGAATCTTTTCTCCTAATACACTTGTGATCAATAACCTCATCTTTAGTCTCCACATAAAACTCGCCATATTTGAATGGATCTGTAACTGATCTTGGCTTAATCTTCTTTATTCCTCCAGTCATGAAAGTGATTGGCTCAGCTCAAAAATCACAAAATCTGCCCCAGTTGAATGGACCTACAGCTAATCTTGACTTTGATTTCCTATTCCAATCCGATAAGAAAGTGCTTGAATAGGACCTAATGAGACTCAACTCAGAATTTGCCCCAGTTAAATTCTTCTGCCACCGATCTTAACTCTATTGTTGGATTTCTTTTGAACTTGACATAACATTTGCCCCAGTTTGACTGCTCTTTCTTCACAAGGTTCTCCTTTATAGAAATTTCTAGTGATTCTGAAACTCTTTGACTATCTATCCTCTTTTAATGCTCTAAAGAGTAAGAAGGGTTCCTCTTTTTTTTTTTTTTTAAGGAACGAGGAATGATTATGCAACTATGACATCAACTTGCTAAATCACAAGGCCATCTGCACAAAATAAATTTTTTACCATGTTTTAATGTTATCATAGGGAAAAATTCATACCAGTATTCAAAAGTCGTATAACGTTGATTTCGCAGCCTAGATGACTGTCCTTCTCTTCAACTGCCCCTGTATCATCAACCCATGCTTTGATCTCAAGATGGTCTTTAAGACTCGGGACAAAACACAGGCTTAAGGATGTAGGACTTCAGAATAAAAGGGAAACTAAGGCTCAAAAATATCACCCCAAATGATGTTTTATGCCCCTAGTTCGATTTGAGGCACTTTGTAAGATGTTGACCGAACTTGTTATTTAAACAAGCTGCCTACGTACCTTTTCAGGATCAGGTCATTACGTAGTTCAGACCCAGCATTGAGTCTGACAAATCATTTAAGACAACAATGTATACCAATCTGGTCAGGACTTTCATTTGGACCGTAATGTAGGCTAAGGATATGGGTTAAAGAAGAAAGGAGTTACATAAGGCTCAAAATCATCAATTTCATCAAGGGTAATCTGGTCAAAGATCACATATGTAGTAAGTCCCTTATTTTATTTCTTCTTCCTCCTGCTTTTTTTTTTTCTTTCCTTTTTAATCTTCTTTTCCTTCTTTTACTGCAACTTTCACTTTTCCTTTTAAAAAGGAATCTTGACTTCATTTTCATTTGAACTTCAATTGGGACCAATTTTTAAAAACTGCCCTAGTGTGGGGTGTGATCCTTTGACGGGTTAATCATGAAATGAATCTTTCAGGCTCAAAAAGGGTTTGCAAGGCATTTCTTCTTTGACTTTCTTTTGGGTAGCAAAACAATGGCCTGCCATCCTTTTGGTAATGACTATTGTCTCAAATGATTTGCCAAACGCTAAGGGACCCAAACCCAGGTTGGATTTTTGGTGATCTGACTTTTAAGAAAAAGCTGGTTTAACATTCAGGCTCAATTTGGTTAACAAATGGTAAATCATTGTTTGGGTTCTTTTAGGGATAACTGGTCAGCCAAAGAGGACCATCCATCATTTGATCAAAACATGAGTAATTAATTTATCAAAACAGTGCAGCCACCTCGTTGAATTCCTTGGAAAGTAAAAAAAACTTCTTTATAATGTCTGAATTCAATGATTGTTTCATCCTTTAACATCTCTTTCTAGCTCATGAACACTGGCAATATTACTTTCCCTATTCCAGCATGAAACATTAGCAAACATAATTTGGCAATGGGACTCATGATGCAAGTGAGATAACGAAATGCATAATTCATTTTATTGAATATAGAAACTATTCCGAGACACAGGCGTCCATGGATTACGAAAAGCAAGTAACAATGGAAAACAAAAGAACATCAACTGAAAAGGATTAGATAGTCAAAAGTTCGGTACTCCATCACTTTAGCCTCGGCGGATAATGACTGAAACCATTGATTTGGGAACCTCCTGGATATGTCAACTACTTCCTTCCTCATGTTTGGGCAAAAGATTCCCCTGGACTCCCGGTTGCTTGTCATCAAAAGCTAACCATCCTACATCTCTTAACGATTGCACCTTATGCTTGAAAGCCCAACAACGGTCAATAGTATGGCCGGGAGAGTTAGCATGGTACTCACAACGAACCCCAGGATCATACCACTGTGGAGGAGGGTTCGCAACGGGCATCCCATGGATTGCAGACACCATCCCCCTTTCCCGCAACTGAGGAAATAATTTGGCATATGTCATTGGAATGGGGTCCACCCTTCGGAAGTTTCTAGTCACATTCCTATCTTGTGCTTGCTGATTCGGTGGACCAGAGTGAACAATCTGGGGCCTTGTGCCTGTATGCATCGTTTGATTTACCATGGGCTCAAAACCAGAGTTTCTATTGGGCCATTGGTTCCCACCTCTGGCATACTGATTCTTCCAATTAAACTGCCCCTGTATCATTTGCACCTCTTCCTCCTTCTTCCTATTAGCCCACCTTTTGCCTAAACCAGTTTCTATGCCGCTATCCTTAACTAGGCCTGCCTTGATATCGCCTTCAATTCTTCCTCCCGCAGCCACAATATCCATAAAATCGTGGGGAGTTGCTCCCCGAAGGTGCGTGCGGTAGGTGTCTTTTAATGTGCTCACGAACAAGGAGATGGCCTCTCGGTCACTCACCGTGAGGTCCACTTGGATCGACATATCCCTCCACCTATAAGCATATTCTCTGAATGTTTCGGTGGATTTCTTCTCCATCTCTTGTAGAGTCATTCGATCAGGCGCCATTTCCTTCACATGGCGGTAGTGAGTAACAAAGGCGTTGGCCAAGTCCTTCCAAGTGCGGACCCGAGCCTTATCTTGCTGAATGTACCAACGGATGGCGGACCCGGTCAAACTGCTTTGAAAGCAATGCATCATTAGTTTTTCATCGTCTGAGTATGCGGCCATTGCTTGGCAGTACATCACTAAATGTGTTCGAGCGCACCGGATCCCATCAAACTTTTCAAAGTCCGGCATTTTGAACTTTGGCGGCAGGGTGACTTTAGGCACCAAGCAAAGGTCATTTGGATTAACTGAATCGAAAGTATTAGAACCTTCCATTGTTTTTAAGCACTCTTCTAATACGTCACAGCGACGCTCAGCATCAGATTTGCTGATCCCCATATCAGACGGTACTAACGGAGGAGTTCCTACCACTGGGAACACCTGTGCTGGCATAGCAGGGATGAAAGGAGGCATATTTGGTGGTGGACCCCCCATGACACCAGGTGGTGGAATTGATGTTTGTCCATGATCTGGGGTGAAACCTGTTGGATGAGCGGGGTCCACATCTACTTCGGGATCAACATGCACTGCCTTTCCTTTGTTCATCAGTAACTCCAAAACCTTACTTATCTTGTCATTTATCTCTTCTTGTCCTTGTTCTAGACTCAGGACTCTATTTTCCAATTGTTCACTCATTTCTCTCGCTCTTCGCCTGGTATTGTACTGATGCGTGGTGGTCTCAATTATTGCTTTATATTACTCAAACCACCTCTTTGATTAGGAATTGAAAACCAACAAACTTCCTTTTAGAATCATGAATGCATAATTATGTACTACATGAGTGAATGTGTTTTGATGCATGATCAGGGTATGTAATAGGTGTTTATGTATGGATGCAATTAATGTACTTATACATATAAACAAAGACATGAGCGTGCATGCAGCCTATCATGCATAACTATGTATGAAATGAAGTGCATGAACACAATGTAACCTAAATGACAACTTAGCTAGGATTCTAGAAAAATTCCACTAATGAGAGATTTCAAGATTAACATGACCACTGATGGGCCACGATTTCAATTCAATTTCTCCCTTACCCATTCATTTCCTTGATGATGGTCCATGTACCTCAGATTCTATAAAGGGTCAAATTATGTTCTGAGGTTGGGGTTGGCCTAGGCTAGTCAACCTGTTGGATTAATTCAATGTGGACTTGTGGACTTTAGTGTGCACTTGGGCCTCAAGTATTTTAAAATATGGGCTTCGACCTATTTCATGATGGGTTAAGGCCCTAGTTGAAAAGGAATTAGGCTTGGATTACTTGAAAAAATGTTGGCCCGAATTTTTAGGTGATAGGGCTAAAGCCCATTTTTGGAAATCTGGGTTTGACCCTTTTTGAAAATCATGTATGGGCCGAGTTTTTACTTAGGAAAATGTCGGGCCTAGGTTTGTTTTTAAAGAATTGGGCCCGAATTATTTGAAAAGGGTTGGGCCGACCCATATTTTAAAATGCTTGGGCCAAGTGTTTCATTTTTTGAAAGGATGGGCCATGGTCTCATTATTGGGCTTTTTCAAAATACTGGCTAAGTAGTATGTAAGTCTAAAATGGATGCAGAATGCATGGTATAATACATGGTATCTCACAACATATATACAATAGACGGTATGGGGATAAGGATGTCCCAACCTAGGGTAGGTATGTACATACAGGGTTCGACATGACACTATCCTAGTTAAGGAAAACTATATACAAGTATGTGTGGGTAGGCTCTAACCCTATTGACAAAAGGTCCCCAGTTTGGAATTCCATCCTCCCCCATTGGGGTCCGGATAAAACCTGTACTGAGTGGAGTGGTTCGCGGGTCCCATCAAGCTCTGCCACGAAGGGACTGACGCTATTACACTCCTATCTAATCCTAGTAAGGAAAGCTCGGGTATAGAGCGTGAAAGTGTGTGCATTCAAATTTTAACCTAATCCCACTATCCCCACATTTATTCACATGCTATTAAAATAAGGAAATAAGATATCTACAATTAATATATTTATTCAAAAAATATGGAAACACAATATCTACAATCAATATGTTTATTCAAAAGATATGGAAACACAATATCTACAATCAATATGTTTATTCAAAAGATATGGAAACACAATATCTACAATTAATATGTTTATTCAAAAAATTTGGAAACAAAAAATAAGGAAACAAAATATTTACGATTAGTATACAAAATATCTATAATTAATACGCTTATTCAAAATATCTACCATTAATATGCTTATTCATAATATTTGGAAACAAAATATCTACAATGAATATTCAAAAAATTGTGAAACAAAATATTTTTAATTAATTAAGGTTATTTACAAATTATGGAAATAAAATATCTACAATTAATCAAAGTTATTTACACATTACAATATTCACAAAATAAGGAGTAATTAAAAGATTTATTAAATTTGAACGTAGGATAATTTCTAATTAATTAATGGCTCGACTCTCTAATACCCCCAGTGGAGTCGCCAAGCTGTCGCGACGTCCCGGGAGCGCGTGTGCCCCGGGCGGCGAAATTAAAATCAATTTTAATTTTTTAGGAAAAAATCATGGAAAAGGTCGGAGTTGCCACTAACCTTTTGTGCGGTTAGAACACATGATTACTACCCCGTTAGGGGTAGAATCGGTCTACATTACCAGAGTTAGGCTCGGGAGTTCGGTTACGCGAGGGAAAGGTACGAGCACCCCCTACGTGCCCGTTATTACGAACGGTACCTAATTAATTTGAAATTATCCCTAAGTTAATTTAATAAGTCTTTAAATTACTCCTTTTATGAGTTTATAAATATATAGGGAAAATAAATAAATATATATATATATATATATATATATATATATATATATATATATTCCCTCAGAGCTTAAGGTACGTGATGCCCGAAGGCTCATACCCCCGCAATAAAATCATAGGGATAAAATCGAAAATAATTTACAAAATACACTTCCAAATTTTGAAAATTTTCTAGGGTTTTTTTAAGTATTAAAATACTAGTTGGAAGGTTTTTGGAACTAAAAAATATTTTTAAGTTTCAAAGTATTTTCCTTACCTTCTTCTATTTTTCTGATTTTTTATTTTTTTTCATATTTTTACTGTATTTTGAAATAATAAATCAAAAATATTTTTTAGAATTTTCTCCTAATTTTCTGTATTTTACAAAAATTTCAAATAGCTAATAACAAAAAATAATATACTACTTAAAATATAAATCATAACACGTAAATATTATATATCATAATAGTCAAATTTTTAATGATAAAACCCCAAGTATTAATAATCAAACCCTAATGATATACTCTAGAATGGAAATAATCAAACCCTAAAAATTATATACTTTTTATAAACATGTGAGGAGATAGAATGAGATTATGGACAATAATTCACATCATGAATCTATAAAATATGCACAAACTCTAAAATATTAATATACCTTAATGCGGCGGCTGGGATGCTATGAAAGAGAAGGAGAGCGGAGATGAGAGTTTCTTTTTTATTTTTCTTTTCCGACCTGCGCTCCTTCCCTGATCTCCATCTCTCTTTCTCACAAAGGCCCATGCACAGCCGCAACCTCCCCCTCTCCCCTGCTCTCTTTCTTTTTCAGTCTCTCCTTCTCAGCCACGGCCATCCTAGTACCAGCCCCTATATCTCTCCTTTCCCTCACTCTCCTTCTCTCCAAACAGCCCCTGCTGCCACCGTCCCAACTCCACGGTCCCCATCCTCCAACCAGTTGCAACACAACTCCGGCCACCACCATACCGCCGGAATCTCTAGCCTGAATACCCTCTGCACAGCCACGACACCACACGGGTACCCTTGTCCGGCGGCACCCACGCCCGGCCATCCATCACCGCCGCAATGAACTTGTAGATTCAAAACAAAGCAGAGACTCACAATTGTCATCACCGTCGCTGTCATCGTCGTTTCCATTGCTGCCGCAAGCTCTCTCTTTCGCTGCCGTTCGCCGTCACCGTGCCCAACTCCAGTCACCGTCTCTGACTGTCAGTCTGGCAAAACCCACAGCAACCCTCCGGTGAGCATCTCTGCAAATCCCTTACCCAGTTTCCTGCCCCCTCTGCTGTAACTGCACACACACACTCGTGAATATATATATATATATATATATATATATATATATATATATATATATATATATATGGATTCTGTTTTGCAATTTATGACATAAAGTTTAAGTCTTTTAGTTTTTTTTTGTTTTTTTTATTTTTTTTTACATGCTGTGTATACTTTTATTTATTTAAGTTTTCTTATTATGTGTTTATTTTGTTTTATTTGTTAAAACTATACTTTTTAGATAATTAATATAGTAATATTTTTTTAATTTTTAAATGGTAAATACTAATTAATTTTATTCTTCTTATGGCAGGATTTTTGTTCACATTCAAAATTTAATTATTTTTGTTTATGCATGGAAAATACTAATTAATCTTATTCTTCTTATTGCAGGATTTTTGTTCATATCCAAATTTTAATTATTTTTGTTTATGCATGGAAAATGCTAATTGAGTCTATTCTTTTTATTGCGGGGCTTTTCTTCTTTTATGATAATATTTATATAGGTATATCTGACATCAATTTTTTCAGGATTTTCTTCCCTTGTGTAAGAATTTTTATTCAGGTTTTACATACACATATTTAATGTTATTATTTTGGTTGTTATTAGCAGTGTTTTAATATTTAAAATTTAGGTTTAAAGTTTCATTGCCTTTATTGTGTATATTACTCAATATTATTGTCGTAGGTTTTGGATTATATCATTTAATTTTTATTTTATTTATTTATTTATTTATTTTATATAGCTATTGTTGTATATTTGTTTAAAGTAATTGTATTATTGTTGTTTTCATTGTAATATACTTATTTTTATTGTTACATATTATTGAGAGTGTTTGTTTTATTGTGTAGACATTATTTAGGCTTTTTGATGTATTTAGGATATTTATCATATTTATTGTTTATAGGATATTTAGGGATTTTGTGTATTATTGTTTAGGATTGTAACATTTACGCATGTTCATGATTCTTGATTATTTACATTATTTTCATGATATTATCTTTTAAGGTTTTGATTATTGTTTTAGTTTAGGGTTTTGACTATTTTACGTTATTAGGGTTTTGAGTAGTATTTTATTTAATCTGTCCCTGTACTGTTATTGTGTACTAATTTTGGGGATTCCATACCATTGAATATTGATCTTAAGGGTTTCCATAAAATGTATATTACTTCTTTGGCTTTTATATGGTTTGGGAGAATTTGATTTATTTTCCATATTTATGTACATCATTTCCACATTAAGGTATATTAATATTTTAGAGTTTGTGCATATTTTATAGATTCATGATGTGAATTATTGTCCATAATCTCATTCTATCTCCTCACATGTTTATAAAAAGTACATAATTTTTAGGGTTTGATTATTTCCATTCTAGAGTATATCATTAGGGTTTGATTATTAATACTTGGGGTTTTATCATTAAAAATTTGACTATTATGATATATAATATTTACGTGTTATGATTTATATTTTAAGTAGTATATTATTTTTTGTTATTAGCTATTTGAAATTTTCGTAAAATACAGAAAATTAGGAGAAAATTCTAAAAAATATTTTTGATTTATTATTTCAAAATACAGTAAAAATATGAAAAAAAAAATCAAAAAAATAGAAGAAGGTAAGGAAAATACTTTGAAACTTAAAAATATTTTTTAGTTCCAAAAACCTTCCAACTAGTATTTTAATACTTAGAAAAACCCTAGAAAATTTTTAAAATTTGGAAGTGTATTTTGTAAATTATTTTCGATTTTATCCCTATGATTTTATTGCGGGGGTATGAGCCTTCGAGCATCACGTACCTTAAGCTCTGAGGGAATATATATGTATATATTTATTTATTTATTTTCCCTATGTATTTATAAACTCATAAAAAGGAGTAATTTAAAGACTTATTAAATTAACTTAGGGATAATTTCAAATTAATTAGGTACCGTTCGTAAGAACGGGCGCTTAGGGGGTGCTCGTACCTTCCCCTCGCGTAACCGAACTCCCGAGCCTAACTTTGGTAATGTAGACCGATTCTACCCCTAACGGGGTAGTAATCATGTGTTCTAACCGCACAAAAGGTTAGTGGCGACTCCGACCTTTTCCATGATTTTTTCCTGAAAAATTAAAATTGATTTTAATTTCGCCGCCCGGGGTACACGCGCTCCCGGGACGTCGCGATAGGGGACAAGATTGGTATTATTAGAAAAAATTAAGAACGTTTTAACAATTTTAACCCTACTAAAAATATTTAACCATGGTAAAAAATACAGGGCAACCCAAGAGCATCGGTCGATCAGAAGACATTTGGTCAACCGAAGTTCATATGGCTCAGTCGATCGTGCCAATTTTGAACTACAGGGTCAGTCGATCGGAAAGGGCGATTTTTCAAAACTAGAGCGGTTTGGTTGACCAGGGTGAAAATGAACTAACTGATCGGTCGACCAAACTATTGGATTCCCACACGTGGGAACTCGGTCGACCAAATTGGTGTAGTTCAAAAGCCTCTCGGTTGATCAGGAAGTCAAACTATTGACTTTTAGGTGGTTCAGTCGACCAAGGTCAACTAAGCTTTAGGGGCTCGATCGACCAAACTGTGGTCAACCGGTTAACCCAGACCAGATTCTTTCGATCAGGGCAAAATGACCTGTATAGGTTGGTCGACCAAAAGTGCATAACTTGTGCATTTCGGTCCTATTTCAATACACATTTACCCTATTCAAGTGCCTAATACATACAAGTGCAATGGTGAGTGTCCTAAGGTCTTTTCTAATCCTTTTTCAAGACACCGAAAAAATTCGGTGTCGATCGACCGAATCCCTAAGGTCATTTTCATTTTGAGCTTACCTATTAAATTATGCAAGTGATGCATGCAATTATTACAAACTAGACCCTATTTACTATTATAGACCCATGATGAATATGAAAATTAAATACAATCATAAATAAGTTCTTCAAGGCTTCAATTCCTCTTTGTGCTATCATTATGATCTGCCAATTAGAATACATGCACATCAACTCGGAAAACATTAAATACCTGAGTATTTGTCATAATCAAAATAGGGTATGACCCATAGGATCAACAATCTCCCCTTTTTTTATGATAACAAATACTTGCCTACTTCTCCCCCTTTTGGCAATAACAAAAAGGGCCTAAATAAACTTTTAAGCATATAGGAACATAAAGGGTAATTGTCATTCTAATACAAATATGGTTTTGGAAAATCTTTTAAAATTTCGGCGGTATGCCATTTGAAAATAGAACATTTCTCGAAAGAATATCTGTATGAAATATGACATGTTTGGAGTTTTTATAATTAACAGTTTATTCACAACTACTAACCCAAATAGTCTAGTATGATCAAGAATTATTATTTTTAGCATCCAAAATGATAATAAAGTCATACAGTGCACAATAAATGACAAGGTATGAAGTATAGCAATTGAGCACACAAACTATATAACTAGCTATTAAAATATTCAAGTCACATGAAAAACGTAGTTAAACCAAAAATATACACAAACCATTGCAAATAAAAAATATCATAAGACCCGTGGAAGATTTGAGTTAAAGGGCACACGACATATGATACCAAACAGTAGGTTTGAGCATAAAATTGATCTAACTAGTTTGCATGCATTTTCATGTAAGCTCCATGAACTAGTTATGCAACATCCTTTGTAAATTTTTAAACAAACAAAAATAACTTCATGACTTAAAATTTTAAAGCATAGATAACACAAGTCATGAAAGCCTTTAGCACACAAGTAAGAGCTAAAACATGTTTAATTTAAAAGCATTTCTTGTTATAATATAGTAAATATAATATATATATATATATATATATATAGGTATTAAAAATATATCCCTTTTGATAATTGCAGAAAGTACTGGTGGGTGCTTGATGGAAAAATGAGATTTTAATTTAAAACTCATGCAAGCATAATTTTTCTAGTGAATATTTAAGCATAAAATGTCTCATGACCAGAAAAATACAACCATATGAAATTTGAAGATATATTCGAAGATAAAAACAAAATCATATGGCAAAGATGAATGACTGTGGCAAAACTGCATATTTCAACTTAAGATTTTCAATATAACTATGCCACAATTGATTCAACAACATATCTAAGCTCAACATATGAGTAAGCAAAACAGGGTAGTAATTTAATTCTAAATGCTCCCCTTATCAATTTGAATACGTGCTTAGATTCTTTAACTACTTATACTAACCAATGAATAATTTCATTATGCTTAGTAGTATAAGCCATCAATACAAATCTTTAAAATCAACTATACTGAATATTTGTCAATTGCATTTATCACTTGATTAGTATAGTTGTTCCTATAGATCATAAATGCATTAGAGAGTATATATTAAGACATGCAATAATGTTCATTCCCAAGAACATTCTATATCAAATCATAGACTTTAAATACTGGATATAATGTTCAGGGATTTCATAAGAGCCTCAATATTTCAGTAGACGAAAGTGATACATATAAGTCATTTATGTTCTTCCTATAGGGATGGATCTAAGACTTTCTTAATGGTTGATGATTATGCTAGGATGAGGCTTGATTTTCATTTAATTTTCACTCATCCTTTCAAAAATATTTTATCATTTATTATTTCATAATCATCTATGTACAAGGTTTTGGTTTGGAAAAAATCCACTGAAATTTCAACAGCATGCCGTTTTTAAATCGGACATTTCCCAAATTTTCATGCATGAAACCCTAATAGATTCAAGCAATCAATTCAAATTAATTCAATTTGAGCATGCGAGAACCTATAATCCACTACCAGCATGCAATTCTTATCAACTGCATCTGCCATGTAGGAGGCTTTCAATAACAAGCATGTAATCAGGTAGTATAATCAACTCAAGATATTCAATATAGCTCACTAGAAGTTCATGCTAGGAAAAATACATAAACTATCCATCAAAGAAATTTGAACCATTTATTGAATCATGGATAGTGCGCTGCAATGCTATGCATATATAGGCATAAAGGCATAAATGATATAAGAATATGAGAGCAATCAAATATATATAAATATGAACGATAAATGCTCCCCCTGAGTTATGCACTTAACCATTTAATACCTTTTTCATTTTCTAATTTCTTTAGCCAAGAGTTATAATATTTTTTAGTGATTTGAACTTGGCGTGAATGCTTTAGGCTTATTTGACCAAAAATTCACAACATATATTTCTTTAAGTGTACTAAGCCTATATTTGCCTCTTTTCTTATGACTTACAATACGTGAGAGGTCCCAAGTTGGAATGAATTTTGATTTAAAGTGCATGTGCATAGGTCTACTTGAGTTTGAGACCTAGGTAACCAATGTAGCCATTCAACTTAATTCAAAAGGATGAAGCTCTAAATGATTTTATATAAAGTCTGAGCTTGGGAAAGAAGTAAAAGATAAATACTCTTATCAATTTAAATTTTTGTTAGGTTCAAAAGAGTATTTAGGATAGACAGGACATTTTTCAGGATAGGAAGTCTAAAGATCTTGTCCCAACTATTTTAGCAAAGAGCACTGAAGAGTATATGAATTTTAATTGTAGCCCTTTGGTGATTAGAAAGTATCCCTTAAGTATGATCACTATGTAGAGTAAGGATACAAACCAATGAGAGAGTGGAACTTTACCAGATGTGATCATGATGTGGTAAAGCTTTCCTATGGATGGGACGATGAACCAAACTAGATGATTTATAATTTAAGCTCAAAGGGAATATTTTGATTTAATCAATAAAACTTGAATCCCTTAGTGGTTGCCTCTAATCTTGATCATAGCAAGATGCCTTATGAAAAGCGCACTTAATATATATTAATCATTTATGATCAATAGTGCCTTAAGCCTAAAGTGATGACTTGATTTTGATTTAGGCTTTTCATATTCAAAAGTGAGTTTAGGGTATAGTGACATATGATATAAGATGGAACCCCAACACTCAATTTTGTGCAATGGACAGCAGTGGCTTAACTAAAAGTATTATATTTAATCATGGGTTAAGCATTTGGAAATATTTACCTAACAATGATGCCTAGTCCATTTGGAAGCGAAGATTATTCAATTTCTTAGTATGAAAAAAGTATATGGTGAATACATATACTAAGGATTTTCATTTCAAGCACAAACCACTTCCTAAGCCGATAGTCATCGAAATCCCTAAACCTAGGAACTAAGGGAAGATTAAAATATTTATACAATTTCTATTGGAATTTGATCTTCCTTAGATCCCGAGAGATTCACCATCATGATAATCCAATTCATTTTCTTATCCAGCCCTCTGGCACAACTAGATGGACATGAAGATAGAATGTGCTATTTTCTTTTACAGTGTAAGCGGGTTTCATAAATACGTGAAATATTATGCTTACAACTCTTATTTTTGCTCAATGAGGCATAAAAATAGCTATTGGATTTAAAGGTTGAACCCTTCTTGAAAATGTTTTTCTTTTTAAATCTTAAGGGTTTATTATGATTATTCTGTTCATTTTTAACTTCGAGTGTAGCTCTAGAATAATCATCCATTTCCTTTTCTAAGCAGATAATTTTTAAGATCTTCTTAATCTTTCTCTTTTCTAAGATGGCATAATAATCTTTTATTTTTCTTAACTGCTTTGCCATGCTTTTATTTTCCTTTTTCAAAATGGATTTTTTCTTAGATAACTTCGTTAGAAATTTGTTCATTTTCAATAAAGTTTTATCTAGCTTTTCATACTAGAGCAAGATTTCATTTATCAAATTAGGACATGATTCTTCACACAATTTGACACAAGGATTATCATATGAATCAGCGCATGAATATTCAGTCAAAGCATCACATGAGCAATTAAATGATTCATCATAAGATTTTTCATAGTAAACATCGCATGAACCATTTACAATATTATCAACAGATGATTCAGTATATGACGCATCACAACATTCATCACAAGAATGATCAAATGAGCCAGAGTGAGAATCATATACCTCCTCGTTGATTTCTAGCTCATGATTTACGTCCTCATTATCATTTGAGCTTGGAGCATTCGGAGGAGTTACGATCTCCTTCTCTTGGGTCTCTCCATATCTCTTATCCAGCTCAACCCAGATTTCCTGTGCACCACTACATGCCACAATCTCATGAAGAATATTAGTATCTAAAGCACGGTACAATAAATCCATCGCATGTGAATTAATCGTATCACAATCATTTTCATTTATTTGTGCACATCTTCCTTTAGCAGTCACAAGCCAGACCCTCCAGTCCATAGATTTTAAAAATATGCTCATTCTAATTTTCCAATGGGTGTAATTGACACCGCAAAATAATGGAGGACAAGTAAGTGACTGTCCCTCTCCGAATGTGGATACACCAAATCGAGCCATTGCGATCTTTTTGTAAAAACGTTTAATTCTAGTGCAACGAGGCTCTGATACCAATTGTTAGAATTGGTGTATTTCCAAGAAGGGGGGGTGAATTGGAATTTTAAACTTTTCTCCTAGGTTTAATCAGAAATCAATATGATTTGGCTACCTAGGGTCTTTCTATACAATCCCAAATATGCTCAATTAGATATAATGTACAAAAATTTAAATTATGCGCGTCATTCACACCATAACATACACGTGTGGTAAATATAAACAAACACACGATATGTTATTGGAGTTCAACCAACTGTGCCTACATCCCCGCCTCTAGCTCGCAAGCCCGAGGATTCCACTAAAGCTCACTTAAAGGATGGAGTGGCACCGATTACAACCAGGTCAATTACCACAGGGTTGACCTCAACCTTTACAACCAAGTCAATTAGCAGGACTGACCTCAACCTTCACCTTAATAGGATGGTGCACCTAACTTTCCTAACTGTGTCTAAGCCAATCCGGGACTATTTCAAAGGGCTAATCTCCTTCTTCAGGCCCGTGCCTAGAAATACAACAATATTGAAATACAATGAAATGGTACAATGAATATGCTTTCAAGTAAAGCAAATGTGTACCCAGATACGTGCAATCATATACACCACAAATGTTATAATGAAGTAAGCTCAATGTGGTTTAATATGTACTCTCAAATAAATTTGCTTTCAGTATAATCAGTGCGTGAGAGTGCAAACCAATGTAATCTTTGTATCACAAGATATTCAATCAACATGCTCAAACAAAGATGTCAATCAAGTCTCAAATATTCCTATCTGCAGAATATCTCAATCGTACAAATATCAAGTAATATATATGCTTGGTTTGCAAAAGATATCTAATCTTTGTATTCTGTAAATAATATGTAAGTCAATGAATATTGCAACAAAGATCAATATCACATAAACAAATATCTTTTCAAAGATGTGTCAAAGTAAATCACTCAAGATATTTGAAAATGTTTTGAAATAGTTTTTGCAATCCAAAACAAATACAACCTTCCCAAGATATTGCAACTAATATGCAATACTCGAAAGTTTAATACAAGTCTTCTTAGAAGAGACTTATTAATAAAGTCCCCTAAGAACACTTAGGTTTAGCTCTCAATAAAATCATATCAATCAAACAAGGATGGGAGAGCAAACCTATCAAAGCAAACACTCAATCCACTTACAAAAAGTTTAAGCAATAGTAGATGTTAAGTATGAGTGAATAGAGTATTAAAATGAGTAGTAGGAGTTTTGGTTTGAAAGGGAATTTTTAATTTGGTTTGCTAATCTGATTACTAATTTTCCTAAATGAAGGGGTATAAATAGACACCCCATGAATTATGACCATTGGGGACAAGATTGGTATTATTAGAAAAGATTAATGACGTTTTAGCAATTTTAACCCTATTAAAAGTATTTAACCATGGTAAAAAATACAGGGCAACCCGAGGGCACCGATCGACCAGAAGACATTCGGTCAACCAAAGTTCATATAGCTCGGTCGACTGGGCCAATTTTGAACTACAGGGTTGGTTGACCGGAAAGGGCGATTTTTCAAAACTAGCGCGGTTCGGTCGACCAGGGTGAAAAGGAACTAACTGGTTAGTCGACCAAATCGTTGGATTCCCATATGTGGGAACTCAGTCGACCAGATTGGTGTAGTTCAAAAGTCTCTAGGTCGACCAGGAAGTCAAACTGTTGACTTGCAGGTGGTTCGGTCGACCAGGGTCAACTAAGCTTTAGGGGCTCGATCGATCGAACTGTGGTCAATCCATTGACCCAGACTGGATTTTATCAACCGGGACAAAATGACCTGTATAGGTCGGTCAACCAAAAGTGCATAACTTGTGCATTTCAGTCCTATTTCAATACACATTCACCCTATTCAAGTGCCTAACATATACAAGTGCAATGGTGAGTGTTCTAAGGTCTTTTCTAATCCTTTTTCAAGACAACAAAAAAATTCGGTGTTGGTCGACCGAATTCCTAAAGTCTTTCTACGGTCATTTTCATTTTGAGCTTACCTATTAAATCATGTAGATGATGCATGCAATTATTACAAACCAGACCCTATTTACTATTACAGACCCATGATGAATATGGAAATTAAATACAATCATAAATAAGTTCTTCAAGGCTTCAATTCCTCTTTGTGCTATCATTATGATCTGCCAATTAGAATACCTGTACATCAACTTGGTAGACATTAAATACCTGAGTATTTTTCATAATCAAAATAGGGTGTGATCCATAGAGTCAACAAAACCACTACTTCAATTAGGCTAAAGTGTGCCACTTCAAACGATATCCCCTCGTTCGGTCCAATGATTCAAGCACCGGAATCATCAATTAATCTACAAGACAAAATTTAAGAGAAGATGTATTAGTGATGCCCTCAAAAGAGCTGATTAGTACAAATTCAATCTATATACTTCAAAGCAATTCAAATATGAAAAATCAAATTGAAGCTCCAAGAGTATATCACCAAATGGTTCTTTCAATGGATGAAAGATTTAGAACTTAATGCACACTTTCAGTGATGAAAGACGGAAGTACTTCTATAGGATTCGTGCACAAGATGAGAGTGAGAGAGCCTTTGAGAGTTTGAAGGCAACTGAGAGAGTATGAGTTGTAACTGATTCTTGGTGTATAAATTCATTGGTCTTGAGGGTATTTATAGATTTAGAAGTGTCTAACTTTATCCCCAAGTTTACTTGGAGTAGTGTCCAATTTTTGAAGAGGTTTGAGCCCCAAGCAATCTATTTTTCAAAAATGTCTGTTATAAAATTTAAAATCTGCGCATGGCAGTAACTTGAAAGCTTTTAGTCAAGTGCCTGTTAATAAATTACACAGTTAATTTTCACAGGCAGTAGAGTGGCAGTCGCCTGTCACCTTGTGGTCAGGCGCCTGTCATTGAAATTCCTTGTTTTAAAAAAATAGGCAGAAGGGTGACAGCAGCTTGATGAAACTTGGATAGGCTTCTCATTTTGTACCGTCAAATGCCTGTCAAGGTCTAGATAGTAGCCTGATGACCTCCTATCTATGTATTTTAAAAATCTTTAAAGTGTTAGCCTTCTAACAATATTCAGCCAGGCTCGTGTCAGGTAAAAAATCTAGTTTTTAAAAATATTTTCGTATCCACTCTCTTTGCTTCTCAATTCTTAGAATATCAATTTGTTCTCTTTGAAAAACATGTTCCAAGTTTTAAAATTAAGCTCTCTAAGTTTCTTTATGTCTAATGAGCTTCAAAATGAAATTTCATACTTTGAATATGCTTGAAGTACTTACAATACATGTCCTCTTGTCTTTTTACATTTCTTGAGCTCTTTAAGAATCTTCATGAAATCGTTGCATTGAGTTCTTTTAAATCCTAAGCTTTATTTTTCCTTGAGATTTCAATATTGATCTTGAATTTGATATGAGCTTTCAAAATTTGATCACTTGACATATGAAGTATGCTTGACTTCAATATCTATTTTTCCTGAAATATCATAACTTTGAAGAATATTAAATAATCTTACTTTGTTATCATCAAAATTAAAAGTCGTAAGCCTTGTTTAGGCCTACAGTCTCTCCCTTTTTGATGATGACAAATAAGGAGTAAAAATAGGTGAACCTTTAAAAGGCTCCCCCTTACAATAAGCATAAGAGTAAACTTCAAAGTTACATTTTAGCACAATTGCATATTTTTCATGATTTCATTATAGCATTCATTTCATAAACTTAAAATGTCATCATGGTTATCAACATTTTATAAATTCATCATTTCATCATGCAGGCTCATAATATAAACATATTCTCATACAAGATATCATAAACATAAGCATATTCATATTCCATCATACCATCATACCATCATACCATATTTTCTTTTGCTCATACACATACTCCGCCTTTTGGCATCAATCAAAAAGGAGAAATACAACCATTCACAGAGCAAGTGTAACATACATCCAGAAAAATGTGAACAAAAGTCATAGTTTTTAAAGATTACAAAACATCATAAACAATCACAATCAAGCATCAGATCCAGTAGTACTATCTTTAGCAACTTCTTTTTCTTTGGAGCCTTCTTTAGAAGCATCACCTTCTTCCTCAGTTGCTTCAGCAAAGTCTTCATCAGAAGCTTCATCACTTTCCTCCTTTTCCTCTGATTCTTCATCAGATTTAGCATCACTAAGAGGTGTTGAACTGATATCCATGGGGGCTGCACCCTGGGAGGAATTTGTGAGATGTTGTTCTAGCTTTTCAAGGCGCTGATCCAGTGAGGAGTACTTAGTGTCCATATTTGAGACTTTGTCTTGAAGTGAAGTGAGTCCTACTCTCATGTCAGTGTTGAAACTAGAGTAGTGCTAATAGAAAGGAAGGAACAACGCAGGCATATTAGCTTCTTCTAGAGCGGGATTAGGCTCCTCTGGATCTGGTTATGCTGGCATGTTCCCTCTATACAACCATCCTTGGGTGTATTTCTTGCAGCCCATCAATTTTAGAGTAATGGAGGATAATAGATCATAATGGGTTTTTTTCATGAGTTTGGAAGAGGGTGTAAGGACGTGATAGTGAGCAAAGACCAAAGATAAGATTCCTCCATAGGGATGTACAAGTCTAGGTGCTTCTATCTTCATAACCATCCACTTAAGCATTAAGCTTGTGAAATCCAATTTCTTCCCCTTAAGCAGGCACCACATTACAAAACAGTCTAAGAATGAAACGTGGTCATATGATCCGACTCTATGAAGGATATTGTAGGCAATGAGCTTGTGTAGGATTAGAGCTTGTAAATTGAGTTGCTATAGAGTGGAGGATTTCTAAAATAAGTGGGGGGATCGTTCATCACAAGTGGAAAGAATTCTTTTGGAGTGAATCATTGCTCCATAATCCATTGTTTTTCGATGGGATTGCACTTAATTTCATCGTTGTTTATGCAAAGTAATTTGCCCAATGATTGAGGTGTGAGGGTAATTGTTTGTCCTAAGAGATTGATGGAAATGCCTACTTCCTCTTTCACCAAGTTTGAGTAGAATATTTCTGTCAAATCAGAATAATATCCCTTGGCTTGATGTTTAATGAACTTATCCCAACCAATGTCTTTGAATAATGTAAGGATTTTAAGAAAATCTTATTCGAAGAAAGGAATATCTAGGACTTTACCAAATTTTGGATTGATGGTTGAGATGCGGTTTCGATACAATGATTTTGCGTGCAAGGAGAACAACTTCTCAATTTCATCATTGCTTGCTTGGTGAGAGGAGGAAGCTTTGTCCTTGTCCCCAGTTGTTTTCGTTCTCGGCATATTGAGAAGTTGTTTGAAAACCTAAAAACCCTAGGTTGAGGAGGTTTAGGTTTTGATGTGGTGAAGTGGTGATGGAGTAAGGGAAGGTTTTGAGGAGGATCATTGAGAGGTAAGGTAGAAAGAAAATATTTTGGAGAGAAATAGAAGAGTAAACAATCAGATGGGGTTTAAAAAGAGATGTTTCTCACGTGTTTTAAAATTGGGCTACCGCTTGTCAGACGCCTGTCTTCGAAGGGTTAGGCACCTTTTGAGTTATATTCCAATAGGCAGTAGCTTGTCAGGCGCCTGCTTCTCAGCTGGCAGTCTCCTTCCATGCAGGCTGCATGTATATTTCTCCATTTTCTCTTCTAATTGACTTCATGTATATGTAACATTCCGAATTCTTGTCTAATAAGTACAAATTGATCTTATGAAAGTGGTTTTGTAAATATATCAGCTAATTGATCATTTTATTGACAAACTTAAGAGTTATTTCTCCCTTTTGAACATTATCTCTCAAGAAATGATGTCTAATGTAAATGTGTTTTGTTCTTAAGTGAGATATTGGATTCTTTAAAATGTTTATAGTACTTGTATTGTCACACTTAATTGGAATTGTTTGATATTCAAGATTGAATTCTTTAAGTTGTTGTTTCATATATAGTGTTTGTGCACAACAACTCCTAGCTACTATGTATTCAGCTTCAGCTGTGGATAATGCTATGAAATTTTGCTTCTTAGAAAACCAAAATGTTAGCTTTACCGTGATCCCAAGAGAGGGGTGAATTGGTATTTTTAAAATTTAACCCTTAGGTATTCCTCCTAATAGCAGTATGTTCACAACCCTGTGGTCAAACTAGTGCAAGTAATATAAAAATATCAGAAACTAAATAAAGCAGTTTAATCAATCACACAAGCACTAGAAAGCAGTAAAGAGAGGGTGACACGCAAATATGTTAATAAGGTTCGGCCAACTGCCTACGTCCCCACCTTGGCTAACCAGTACAAGGATTATCACAATAACTTGCTCACTTAAACGGGTGGAGCGGCACCTATACAAACCAGGTCAATTAGCACAAGGCTGACCTCAACCTTTACACCAATCCTTACCGGGCTAGATTACCGCCTCCTCAGGATACACCTAGAATCACTCAGATATACAATCAAATGGTACAATATGAAAGTGCTTTCACGTAAAGAAGATTTGTATCCAAATGCATTCAATCACATACACCATTTAAAATGTAAGTTCAGTGTGGTCTAAATAGTTCAACTCTCAAATATATTTTCTATCAGTGAAATACGTATGTGAGAGTGTCAACGACAATTTGTGTATTTCAAAATATTCAATCAAATGTGCTCACATAGAATATCAAGCAAGCCTCAAGAGTATTAATCAGCAGAATATCTCAATCACGTAAATATGTATATGCTCGGACTACCAAATATATATAATCTTTGTTTTCAGCAAATAATAGGTGAGTGAATAAATATTGCAACAAAGATGTTTCACCTCAAAAACAAATATATCCTTAAATGGTTTTCAAGATAAGGCACAATAGATATTTGTAAATGATTTTGAAACTATTTGGCAACCAAAAGCAAAAATGAGCTTCTCAAGATGTTGCAATGAATGTGCAATCTCAGAAGATCTAATAAAGTCTTCTTAGGATGAACTTATTAGCAAAGTCCCCTAAGAATCCTTTTGGGTTTGGCTCTCAACAAAATGAATCAATCTCACAGCAAAGAGAGAGCAAACCTTCCTATTTGAACACTCAAAAACACTTACGGAGGATTTTGTAACTTTGGAAGGTAAGCAAGAGTGTTTGTAGAGAAAATATGAGCAATAAGAAATTTTTGGCTTGAGAGAATTTGATTTTCTAATCTTGTCTTAATTTTCCCAAATGAAGGGATATATATAGAAATCCCATGATTTTTGACCGTTGGGGACCTATTAGGAATTGTTATAAAATTTTAATGACGTTTAAAACATTTTAACCCTATTTAAAAATATTAACTGCGGTAAAAAGTGAGGTGCAACCCGAGAGGTCTGGTTGACCAGAAAGGTCTTGATCGACCAGATCTCATATGGTTCAATAGACCAGGAGAATTTTGAACTAAGGGCTCGGTCGACCGAAAGTGGGCGATTTCCCATTTCTACGAGCTTCGATTGAGCAGGCCATTTTGAACTGACTGGTTCGGTTGACCAGATCGCTAGGATTTTTCTAGAGGACCCTCGGTTGACCAGGTAGTTGGAGTTCATTTTTGTCTCGGTCGACCAGATGGTCAAACATTTGACCCCAAGGGGTTTCGATCGACCAGGAGTCTTAAACTGCAATGGTTTGGTCGACCGGGGCCATGGTTAACTATTAACCCAGGCCAGTTTCAGTCGATCGAGGCAGACTGAACTGCTTGGGTCGGTCGACCAAAAGTGCACAATGCATGCATTTCGATCCTGTTATGCATCACACAAACCCTAATCAAGTGTCTATCAAACATAGGTGCAAATGTGTGTGTCTTAGGGTCACTTTGGGTCCAATTTAGAAGACACCAAAAAAATACGGTGTCGGTTGACCGAACCCTAAGGTCAATCTATGGTCACTTTTAGTTCGTATTTGGTTTGAGTTTACATAATAAACCATGCATGTGTTGTGTGTGCTTATTACAAACCAAATATCCTAATTACTATTACAGACCAAATTCACCACTAAATATATATTACAACTGAAAAACATGAACTGGTCTTCAAACCTTAAGCTTTCACGTGCCATCAAAGTATCTACTAATATAGACCTGCACATGAACTAGATATTCATTAAATACATGGATAGTTGTCATTATCAAAACCGGGCGTGACCTATAAGGTCAACATTCTCTTCCTTTTCGATGATGATAAATATGACCAGCAAAAATATAAGGTTAAGCCTAAGAAGGCTCCCCCTTGCAATATGCATACAATTTATTTTAAACAACCCATTATTTTCGCCCCTTTCCATCTTCCCCTTTTAGCAACAGTAAAAAAGGCCATTTTGAGTTAAAATCATAGGCAATGGGTGAATAATACATTTATATAAAAATAATTTTGGAAAGAATTTTTGAAAATTTCAGCAAAGTGTCGTTTGCAAATCGAACTTTCCAAAAGAAAACCTATATAAGTGTAATCTGTTTGAGTTGAAATTTCCTAACAATTTACCACAACTACTCAACCAGTTCAGTATGGTCCAATCAAACAAATAAAAATCCAAGACGATCATGAATTGGACAGATTGTGCAACACAGATGATGATCAATATAATCATGCAATGGATATATATATTTGACATGTGCATACAATTGATAACCAACTTTCACAAAGTCTAAACCAAGAAGATAAGTCAATAATAGAATTATTTTCTAAGACTTGGAAAGTTCCCATGAGAGAGCTCCCCCTAAATTTATGCAAGTTATAAAACATTTGAGTTTAGGGAGCTTCTCTACTATGCATTAAGCCTAACTCACGTCTAATTTATATGAACCTCTCCTCAGGTAGTGGTTTAGTGAATATATTCGCCCACTGTTCATTAGTGCATACAAACTCAAGAGCCACATCTCCTTTTTGCACATGATCACAAAGAAAATGATGTCTAATCTCAATGTGTTTAGTGTGTGAATGTGAGATAGGATTTTTAGAGATGTTGATTGCACTAGTATTATCACATTTAATCGGTATTGTTTCATAGTGCAATCCAAAATCCACAAGTTGTTGTTTCATATAAAGAGTTTAGGCACAACAACTTCCAGCTGCAATATATTCAGTTTCAGCTGTGGATAAGGCAACTGAATTTTGCTTCTTGGAGAAGCAAGAAACAAGAGATTGTCCTAAGTAATGACAAGTGCCGCTAGTGCTTTTCCTATCAACCTTACTACTGGCAAAGTCAGCATCAGTGTAACTGACAATCTCAAAGGTAGTATGCTTAGGGTACCATAAGCCTAGTTTTATAGTCCCAACTAGATACCTAAGAATTCGTTTGACAGCTTTTAAGTGAGATTCCTGAGGAGCAGCCTGAAACCTAGCACACATACACACGCTAAACATAATATCAGGCCTACTAGCAGTGAGATATAGAAGACTTCCAATCATGCCACGATATAATTTTTCGTCAACAGGGATTCGTTGCTCATCTTTATCAAGCTTAATGGAAGAGTTCATAGGTGTACCAAGAACTTTACAATCTTTCATATTAAATTTCTTTAGCAAGTCCCTAATGTATTTAGATTGGCATATGAAAGTTCCATGATTAGCTTGCTTAATTTGTAGCCCTAAGAAGAAACTAAGTTCACCCTTCATGCTCATTTCAAATTCACTTTGCATGAATTTGGCAAACTCATTACACAACTCATCATTTGTTGCCCCAAAAATGATATCGTCCACATAAATTTGAACAAGCAACATATCATCATTTTTGGACTTGATGAAAAGTGTAGTGTCAGTCTTGTCACGGGTAAACCTATTTTCTAGTAGAAAACCACTAAGCCTCTCATACCAAGCTCTAGGAGCTTGTTTCTATCCATACAAGGCTTTAGATAAATGGTAAACATGATTAGGATATTTATGATTTTCAAAACCAAGTGGTTGTTCTACGTATACTCCTTCATTAATGTAGCCATTTAGACAAGCACTTTTAACATCCATTTGAAACAGTTTAAAATTTTTAAAAGCAGCAAAGGCAAGTAGCATACAAATGACTTCTAATCTAGCAATAGGAACATATGTTTCATCAAAGTCAATCCCTTCCTGTTGGTTATAATACCATTGGGCAACTAGTCTACCTTTATTCCTAGTTACTACTCCATTCTCATCTTTCTTGTTTCTATATACCCATTTAGTTCCAATGATGGTGTGCTCATTTGGCCTAGGAACTAAGGTCCACACTTTGCTTCTTTCAAATTGGTTAAGTTCTTCGTGCATGGACATCACCCAAGACTCATCCTCTATGGCTTCTTTAATATTTTTGGGTTCTTCTTGGGATACGAAAGCGGAATGATTCACTATATTTCTCAAGGAGGATCTTGTGGCTACGCCACGGGATGGTTCACCTATGATTTGGTCTAAAGGATGGCTTTTTATATATTTCCAATCTCTAAGCAACTACTAATTTCCATTTTCATTTTCTTCAAGTGATTTTTCATTTGCTTCTTGATTTTCACTTGCATTATTTTCAATAGACATTTTCTCTAAGCATTTTCTAATATCAATATCATCTTCATCATATTTATTAGAAAATGGATTAGACTCATCAAACACAACATGAATAGATTCAAGAACAATTAAAGTTCTTTTATTGAAAACCCTATATTCTTTGCTATTTAATGCATAACCTAGGAAAATACCTTCATTAGATTTTGAGTCAAACTTACCTAGATATTCATTATCTCTAAGCACAAAGCATTTACAACCAAACACATGAAAATAGGAGATATTAGGCTTATGGTTGTTCCATAATTCATAAGGGGTTTTATTAATTGATGGTCTAATCAATACCCTATTCATAACATAGCAAGCAGTATTAATAGCCTCAGCCCAAAAATATTTAGGTAAGTTATGCTCATTCAACATAGTTCTACCCATTTCTTGTAGTGACCTATTATTTCTTTCTACTACACCATTTTGTTGAGGTGTCCTAGGTACAGAGAAGTTATGTGATATGCCCTCTAAGTCACAATATTTTTCTATGCTTTCATTTTTGAATTCCGTGCCTCCATCACTTCTTATGTGAGTGATTTTATATCCTTTTTCATTTTGAACTCTCCTGCAAAGTTTGGTAAATTGTTCACATGATTCATTTTTATGTGCAAGAAACAACACCTATGTGAATCTAGAAAAATCGTTTACAATTACAAAAGCAGAAGATTTACCACCAAGACTTTGCACAGAATTAGGTCCAAATAGATCTAGGTGAGGCATTTCCAAAGGTCTAGTAGTAGATGTGAATTTCTTTTTCTTAAAACTGGATTTTGTTTGCTTACCCATTTGACATGCATTACATATTTTATCCTTTACAAAAGACATCCTAGGCAAGCCTTTAACCAATTCCTTTCTAACAAGTTTAGACAATAAATCCATACTAGCATGTCCTAAATGCCTATGCCATAACCAACTAGCTTCATTTATAGTAGAAAAACGTGTCACTTGTTGTGAAGCTAGATTATCAAGAGAGGTAATATAAACACTTTCATGTCTATTAGCAGTAAAGAGCACTTTGTGGTTCGTTTTATTTTCTACTATGCATTTGTCATTTTCAAACAATACTTTATATCCTATGTTACACAATTGACTTATGCTAAGTAGATTATGTTTCAGTCCATCAACCAAAAAAATATTATCAATAGTAGGAAAGGAGTCCTTACCAACCTTACCTACCCCGATGATGTGTCCTTTGGCATTGTCGCCAAATGTCACATAGCCTCCATCCTTGGGAACAACTGAAGTGAATTTTCCCTTGTCGCTGATTATGTGTCATGAGCATCCACTATCTAAGTACCACCGATCCCTGGAGAAAGATGATCTTAGGTATACCTACAAAATAAGCTAAGTGACTGATGCTGGTCCCCAAATTTTGTTAGGTCCACGGGGGTTAGTATCAGGATCTCCCTTAACTACCCATACCTTCCTAATTCTAGCATACTTATTCCTAAGTGGACAATCAAATTGAATGTGACCAATCTGTTTACATTTAAAACATTTCAATCTACACTTAGGTTCTTTAAAAGGAATATGAGATTTTGACTCATGTGTAAAATGTCCTAAGTAAAGATTAGGTCGTCTAACATTTTCAATACCATTAAAGCTAAGACCCTCTTTACTTAAGAAGTTTCTTTGGGCACCAAGTAATTTTTCAAAATTTTCTTTGCCCTTGGTGAATTTAAAAATGATTTTGGAGCTATCCTCCAATTTCCTCTCAAACTCAACAATAGTAGTATCCTTTTCTTTTAAAATAGAAGCATGAGAGGTTTTTACCATATTAAACAATTTTGACCAATTTTCACATTTCTTTTTCAAGTCATTATTCTCTTTGGTCATTGTGCCTAACAATTTTGAAACACAAATATATTCAAATAGTAATTCTCTAAATGTAGGCATGTTGTCAAAATCACAATCATCAGATGAATAATAAGAAGATGATGAACAAGAAGACAATACCTCATCCTCGTGTGTCATCAAGCACAGATTAGCGAGTTCCGTGTCACTATGATCTGAATCCAAGTCGCTGTTGCTGAATTGGTCCCATGAAGTCCCATCCTTCATGGCTTTCTTCTTTTTCTTAGCCTCCTTTTTCAACAGTGGGCAGTCGGGTTTGATGTGACCCACCTTATTGCAGTTATAGCATGTAGGAGCATTTGATTTTTCTTTTCTTTTGCTAGACTCTCCCTTCTCATTAGTGGAGTCTCTATATTTTTTAAATGGCTTCCTGTTCTTCCTGAAAAATCTGCTAAACTTTGTGGTTAGCATAGCCATTTCAGCATCAGTATCAGACTCACTGCACTCACTAGATATGTTATTAGATGCTTTCAGTGCAGTCACTTTCTTAGCCGTATTATGCTTATTAAGCCTCTCATTTATGGACAATTCATAAGTACTCAAGGAACCTATCAATACATCTAAGGTCATGGCCTCTCTACCCTCAGCAATGGTCGTAGCCTTGGCTTCCCACACAGGAGGTAAGCATCTAAAGATCTTCCTAATCATCTCATATGTGGGATAGGTCTTTCCTAATGCATGCAGTGAGTTTATCATGTGTGTGAATCTAATATACATACTCTGAATGGACTCACCTACATTCATCCTAAATGCCTTATAGTCACTGGTCAACATATCTATCCTACTATCTTTCACAACTCTAGTACCCTCATGTGTGACCTCTAACTTATCCCATATTTCTTTTGTAGTAGAACATGCCATAATCCTATTAAATTCATTTACATCAAGACTACAATATAAAATATTCATGGCAGTAGCATTGAGACTAACAACTTTCATATCATCATCATCATCATCATCATATTCATCCTTAGTCTTAGGAACCCTAACTGCACCCTCAGTTTTCATAGGGACATAGTTTCCCTTAAAGACAATCCTCCACACCTTCCAATCAGTATTTTGAAGGTAGATGCACATCCTCTATTTCCAGAAGGTGTAATTAACACCACTGAAAACAGGAGGTCGTGTGGAAGATGGTCCCTCAGGGAAAGGTGTCACAGAGCTATGAGCCATATGTGATCTTTTTGCAAAATAACGACTAGTCTATGCTACGTGGCTCTGATACCAATTGTTAGCTTTACCGTGATCCCAATAGGGGGGGTGAATTGGTATTTTTATAATTTAACCCCTAGGTATTCCTCCGAATAACAGTATGTTCACAACCTTACGGTCAATCTAGTGCAAATAATATAAATATATCAGAAACTAAATAAAGCAGTTTAATCAATCACACAAGCACCAGAAAGCATAAAGAAAGGGTGACACGCAGATATATTATTGAGGTTCGGCCAACTGCCTATGTCCTCGCCTTGGCTAACCAGCACAAGGATTATCACAATAACTTGCTCACTTAAACGGGTGGAGCGGCCCCTATACAAACCAGGTCAATTAGCACAGGGCTGACCTCAACCTTTATACCAATCCTTACTGAGCTGGATTACTGCCCCCTCAGGCCATGCCTGGAATCACTCAGATATACAATCAAATGGTACAATATGAAAGTGTTTTCACGTAAAGAAGATTTGTACCCAAATGCATTCAATCACATACACCATAGATGATTTAAATTGTAAGCTCAATGTGGTCTAAATAGTTCAACTCTCAAATATATTTTCTATCAGTGAAATACGTACGTGAGAGTGTCATCGACAATCTGTGTATTTCAAAATATTCAATCAAATGTGCTCACATAGAATATCAAGCAAGCCTCAAGAGTATCAATCAGCAGAATATCTTAATCACGTAAATATGTATATGCTCGGACTACCAAATATATATAATCTTTGTTTTTAGCAAATAATAGGTGAGTGAATAAATATTGCACCAAAGATGTTTCACCTCAAAAACAAATATCTCCTTAAATGGTTTTCAAGATAAGGCACAATAGATATTTGTAAATGATTTTGAAAATATTTCACAACCAAAAGCAAAAATGAGCTTCTTAAGATGTTGCAACAAATATGCAATCTCGGAAGATCTAATAAAGTCTTCTTAGGATGAACTTATTAGGAAAGTCCTCTTAGAATCCTTTTAGGTTTGGCTCTCAACAAAATAAATCAATCTCACAGCAAAAAGAGAGCAAACCTTCCTATTTGAACACTCAAAAACACTTACGGAGGATTTTGTAACTTTGGAAGGTAAGCAAGAGTGTTTGTAGAGAAAATATGAGCTATAAGAAATTTTTAACTTGAGAGAATTTGATTTTCTAATCTTGTCTTAATTTTCTCAAATGAAGGGATATATATAGACATCCCATGATTTTTGACCGTTGGGGACCTATTAGGAATTGTTAGAAAAGTTTAATAACGTTTAGAACATTTTAACCCCGTTTAAAAATATTAGCTGCGGTAAAAAGTGAGGTGCAACTCGAGAGGTCCAGTCGACTAGATAAGTCTCGGTCGACCAAATCTCATATGGTTCGGTCGACCAGGAGAATTTTGAACTAAGGGCTCGGTCGACCGAAAGTGGGCAATTTCCTATTTCTATGAGGTTCAGTCGACCAGGCCATTTTGAACTGGCTGGTTCGGTCGACCAAACCGCTAGAATTTTTCCCGAGGACCCTCGGTCGACCAGGTAGTTAGAATTCATTTTTGTCTCGGTCGACCAGATGGTCAAACATTTGACCCCAGGGGGTTTCGGTCGACCAAGAGTCTTGAACTGCAATGGTTCAGTCGACCGGGGCCTTGGTCAACTGTTGACCCAAACCGGTTTCAGTCAACCGAGGTAGAATGAACTACCAGGGTCGGTCGATTGAAAGTGCACAATGAGTGCATTTTGGTCCTGTTATGCATCACACAAACCCTAATAAAGTGCCTATCAAACATAGGTGCAAATGTGTGTGTCCTAGGGTCACTTTGGGTCCAATTTTGAAGAGACTAAAAAAATCCGATGTCGGTCGACCGAACCCTAAGGTCAATCTACGATCACTTTTAGTTCGTATTTGGTTTGAGTTTACATAATAAACCATACATGTGTTGTGTGTGCTTATTACAAACCAAATATCCTAATTACTATTACCGACCAAATTCACCACTGAATATATATTACAACTGAAAAATATGAATTGGTCTTCAAGTCTTAAGCTTTCACGTGCCATCAATGTATCAGCTAATATAGACCTGCACATGAACTAGATATTCATTAAATACATGGATATTTGTCATTATCAAAACCGGGCGTGACCTATAAGGTCAACACAAGAGACTAGTGAGTGTCCTAGAAAGTGACAAGTGCCACTAGTGCTCTTTCTATCTATTTTACATCTGGCATAGTCCGCATCCGAGTAGCTAATCATTTCAAAATCAGTTTCCTTTGGCTACCACAATCCTAGATCAAGGGTTCCTATCAAGTATCGTAGAATTCTTTTGACAGCAACTTGATGAGATTCTTTAGGTGCTTATTGAAATCTAGCGCACATGCACACACTAAACATAATATCGAGTCTACTAGTTGTTAAATATAGTAAGCTTCCTATCATTCCTTGATAATGTTTTGTGTCTACTAGTTTTCCCTTTTCATCTTTATCAAGGCTTGTTGAGGTGCTCATAGGGGTTCCTATAGGTTTACTTTCTTCCATATCAAACTTTTTTAGCATATCTTTAATATATTTTGTTTGATTTATGAATGTTCCATTTTTGGCTTGTTTGATTGTAACCCTAGGAAACAATTTAACTCTCCCATCATACTCATTTCAAACTCTTTTACATACATGTAGCAAATTCTTTACATAGTTCTTCATTTGTAGCACCAAATATAATATCATCAACATAGAATTGAACTATTAGCTTATCTTTATTTTTAGTTTTTATGAATAAAGTGCTATCTACATTTCCTCTTGAAAAATCATTTTTAAGTAAAAATTTACTTAGTCTTTCATACCAAGTTCTAGAAGCTTATTTTAAACCATACAAAGCTTTAGTCAACCTAAATACATGATCAGGATACTTTAAGTCTTCAAAGCCTGGTGGCTTTTTTACATAAACTTCTTCATTTATATATCCATTTAAGAAAGCAATTTTTACATCCATTTGATATAGCTTAAATTCCTTATGGGCTGCATAGGCTAGAAGCATTCTAATTGCTTCCATTCTAGCTATGGGAGCAAAGGTTTCATCATAGTCAATACCTTCTTCTTGATTATATCCTTGAGCTACTAGCCTAACTTCGTTTCTAACAACTATCCCATTTTCATCCTTCTTATTTCTAAATAGCCATTTAGTTCCTATTATTGAGTGGTTTTTAGGTTTGGGTACTAATTATCATACCTTACTTCTTTCAAATTGATTTAATTCCCCTTGCATAACAATTATCCAAGAGTCATCTTGTAGAGCTTCTTCAATATTTTTAGGTTCATCTTGAGATAGGAATGCATAATGGTTGCATATATTCTTTAATGATGATCTAGTGGTTACACCTCTTGAAGGTTCTCCAATAATTTTATCTTGACGATGGTTTCTTACGTATTTCCCTTCTTTTGGTAATATTTAATTTTCTATGGGTTTTTCTTTTGAAGTTTCTTTAGTGTTTTCTTCTTTTTCTTCTTTAATTTCAAGATTTTCCTCCTTTTGTGAGATATCCTTTTTTTCTTCATTCTTGATTTCATTTGCAAAGGGATTTGATTCATCAAAAGTTATATGAATTGATTCAATAATGGTTAATGTTCTTTTATTATAGATCCTATACGCTTTACTATTTGTAGCATATCCTAAGAAAGTACGAAAGTACCATCATCTGATTTGGCATCAAATTTCCCTAAGTCATCTTTGTTATTAAGAACAAAACACTTACACCCAAACACATGGAAGTAAGCTATGTTAGGTCTTCTTCCTTTCCATAATTCATAAGGTGTCTTGTTTAGACTTGATCTAATAGGTACCCTATTTATTACATAACAAGTTGTATTTACAGCTTCAGCCCAAAAATACTTAGGTAAATTATTTTCATTTAGCATAGTTCTAGCCATTTCTTGAAGGTTTCTATTTTCCTCTCAACAACTCCATTTTTTTGTGGAGTTCTAGGTGTTGAGAAATTATGGTTTATACTATGATCATTACAAAAAAATTTGACATGTTTATTTTTGAATTCTCTACCTTAATCACTCGTAATGTTAGTGACATTATAACCTTTCTCATTTTGAAGTTTCTTGCATAGAGTTATTAACATATCACAAGCTTCATCTTTGTTGGCTAAAACCAATACCCATGCGTATCTAGAATAGTCATCAACAATCACAAGAGCATATTATTTTCCACCTAAGCTTTGAGTTCTACTAGGTCCAAACAAGTTTAAGTGCATGAGTTCTAAGGGTCTACTAGTTGATATGCATTTTTTTCTTTTTAAACCTTGTCTTGACTTGTTTCCCTAGTTGGCAAGAATCAAAATTTTATCTTTGATAAACTTAGTATTCGATAAGCCTTTCACTAAATTTTTCTTAGATAGTTTAGATAGAAGGTCCATGCTTGCATGTCCTAATCTTCTACGCCAAAGCCAACTAATTTCATTTAGTGTAACCAAGCAAATTACATCTTGAGATATTAGATTATCAAGATTTATGCAATATACATTGTTCATTCTATGTGTTGTGAATAGAATTTCATTATTCTTAGGGTTTTGTATTATTCATTTGTCTTTTTTAAAAATAATTTCAAACCCTTTATCACTAAGTTGACTAATACTTAAGAGATTATACCTCAGACCATCTACTAACAACACGTCATCAATAGTGAGTGAGGGTTCTTTACTTGTTTTACCAATTCGAACAATTTTACCTTTGGCATTGTCACTGAAGGTTACATATCCCCCATCTTTTTGTGCTAATCTGGTGAACTTGGTTCTATCTCCGGTCATGTGTCTTAGTACCTGCTGTCCAAGTACCACTTTTCCCTTGATGGTGTTTTCCTAAAGCTTACCTACAATAAAGGATTTAAGATATTACTTTTGGAATCCAAACTTTCTTAATTCTCTTTAAATCATATCTATTTTTTGTATTCACTTTCCATTCATTTTAATTTTAACATATTTCTTTTTAAGTGGGCAATTAAACATAATATGTCCTTTATTCTTGCACATGTAGCAAGTGGTATGTTTGTGTATATTTGTGGCGGATGTACTTGCATAATGATTAGCTTTTTTCACGAAGTACCCCATGAACAACTCCTTCTTTCTTTTATTTGTTATTCCAGTACAACTGATTCCTTCTTTATTCCCATTCATTCGTTGTTGTCCTACCATTTTTTCAAAGTTTTCTTTTCCTTTTGTGAAGTTGTAGATAATTTTATTTTTATCTTCAATTGTCTTTTAAGATTAATAATTTCCAAATCCTTATTACTTTGATCATTTTCTTGTATTTTTACCAATTCTTGTGACATATTTTTTACCTTTTCCATGAGCTTGTCAATTTGGGAGTCCTTTTCCTTTTATGTAGATTTGGAGAATTCAAGTTGTTTCGTTAGATTTTCATTTTGTTCTTTCAAAGTTATATTTCTTTTAGAAACTTTGATAAACCTTTTATGTAACGCAAACAACTCGGCTTGAAGTTCTTTGTAGGAAGGCATGTTATCACAAGATTCATTACACGATTCACTACTAGATTCTTCCGATGAGGAGTAGTAAGAATTTACCTCTTCATTATGTGACATGAAGCACATGTTATCCATCTCTTGCATGCTTGTCTCGTTTTCCATTTTGCCTAAACTTGTGACATCCCATGTTGCTTTCATAGCTGTTTTCTTTTTCTTCTTTTCCTTCTTGAGTTAAAGGCAGTCCGGCTTGATATGTCCTGGATTTTTGAAATGATAACACGTAGGTGGATTATTTTTATTTTTGTTCTCCTTCCTATTTGTTTCCCCTTTTTCATATTTCATTTTACTAAATTTTTTAGGAAAATTTTTGTTTCTTCTATAGAACTTGCCAAGTCTTTTAGTAATGAATGTTAATTCATCTTGGTTTAAGTCACTTGATTCACTATCATCATCGCTTGAGCTTTCGTTAGCTGCTTTTAAAGCAATAAATTTCTTGTGGTTTTAAGGTTCCTACCTTCCGTTATTATTGCGGCCTTTGGTTCCCATATAGGTGGGAGACCTTTAAGTATTTTCCTAATCATAACTTAGAGAATCCCTCCACGAACCGACGATAATACCCTGCCAGTCCTTGGAAACTCCAAACCTCTTGTACGCACTTTGGTTTCACCCAATCAACCACTACTTCAATCTTACCTGGATCAACTGAATACCACCTCTTGACACAACATGGCCTAGAAATGCAACCTATTTCAACCAAAACTTGCTTTTCTTCATCTTAGCATACAACTTCCTTTCCCACAATATCTAAAGCACCAACCTTAGATGGTTTTCATGCTCTTTCGAACTCTTCGAGTATACCAGAATGTCGTCAATAAACACCACCATGAACTGGTCTAGGTATTCATGGAAAACCTTGTTCATTAGGTCCATAAATACCATCAGAGCGTTAGTCAACCCAAATGGCATGACTAGAAAATCGTAGTGGTCATATCTAGTTCGGAAGGCAGTCTTTACCACATCCTCAGACTTAACCTTCACCTAATGATACCCTGACCATAGGTCGATCTTCGAGAAGACCTACATTCCTTGCACCTGGTCAAACAAATCATCTATACAAGGAAAAGGGTATCTATTCTTCACTATTACCTTGTTAATCTCACGGTAATCAATGCACATCCTCATTGACCCATCTTTATTCTTCATGAATAATACTGGTGCTCCCCAAGGTGAAACACTAGGTTTGATAAAGCTCTTATCAAGTAGTTTTTGCAACTGCTCCTTCAACTCTTTAAGTTCTGTCGGAGCCATCTGGTATGGAGCTTTAGAAATTGGTGCCTTGCCTGGCAGCAATTTAATAGTGATCTCCACCTAATAATCATAAGGTAAACTAGGTAAGTCTTCCGGGAATACATCTGGAAACTCCCTAACCACACAGATATCCTCAAGCTTTAGATCATCCTAAGGTGGTTCGTTCACATAAGCTAGGTACCCTTGACACCCATCAAAGAGTAACCTTCTCGCCTACATTGTCGACAAAATTTGTGGCGTCGAACATGCACATGATCCTACGAACTCATACTTCTATTCCTCAGGAGGTTTGAACACCACCACTTTCCTATAAGAGTCATCCACTGTGAAATTGGAAGATAACCAATCCATCCTTAATATGATGTCAAACCCAAACATATCAAATACTACCACGTTCACCGGCAGCAGCCTTCTTTGAATTACCACTAGGCAATTCCCTAACATCTTCCTACAAATCACCACACTCCCAAATGGTGTAGCCACATACAACCCCTCATTCATCGCTTGGGTTTCAACCCCACACAGTTTCACAAAGTTTGCAGATATAAAGGAGTGGGTTGCTCCTGAATCAAATAAGATAACAACGTTATTTGAAAGCCGTAACATGGTACCTGTCAGCATGTTGCCAGCATGCTCTACATCAACTAGAGTAAGTGAGTATACCCTCACCTAAGCCATGTTTCCCTAAAAGTTTCCTCAAGGCACCTGGTTAGTTCCCCAGTTTTGACTTGGTTCAGGCGTATCATTCATCTATGTACGACAGTCTCGGGACATGTGGCCCAATTTGCCACAACGGTGGTAGTCACCCACAAACAACCGGTGATTACCTGTACCGTAGTTCCTCTTCTTCCACTGCCACTAACGAGAACTAGTCTGAGAACCAGAAGGCGTTAGCCCCTTCTTCTATTCCTGCACCACCTCATCCTCCTAGAGACTAACGCCAACCACGGAAGCTTTATCCACCAAAATAGGGAACTCCCGAATTTGCAGCATTCCCACCTACTTACGGATATCCTTCCTCAGACCCTTCTCAAACCTTTGAGTCTTCTCATACTCGTTCGATATCAGACATGGCACAAATTGAGAAAGCTCGATATATCTAGTTGTGTATCTCCACACCGTCAGGGTCCCCTGAGTTAGACTCGAGAACTTGTCTGCCTTCACATCACAGGTGGAAGCCGGGAAGTATCTTTCAAAGAATACCTCCTTAAAACGGCTCCATGTCATCCCTAATGGATCAACTCTCTGCTCCTCTAGCAAACTCACAGCCATCCACCATCTCTCAGCTTCTCCTACCAGTTGAAACGTAGCATAGAGAACCTTCTGCTCGTCGGTGTAGTGCAACCCTTCAGTATCTTTTCCATCTTCTACACCTAGTTCTCCACCACGATCGGGTCAGATCCTCCTATAAACGTTGAAGGATGCATGTGGGTGAACTTCTAAATGGTGCAACCCACAGCAGTAGGTGAACACTCTCATCCTCTAACACTTCGCCCAATCTCTCGCATAACCTACCTGGTCAAACCCCAAGGCACAGAAGGAGATCCATCACTCAAAGTCCCCTCCAAGCTACTATCCATGTTGCTATCATTGGGCTCTATTCTGAAAATAGGATAGGAATAGATTAGTATTCCTATATCATAGCACAATTAACACAATCATTGTAAGATAATCATGTTAAAATCTAAACTCACGAGTCCAGGTCTAGCTCACCGCACTGACACGAAATCATCAATGGTTTGTCGTGGTTTTATTGAAATTGTCATTCTAGGAAAAACACAAAACACGGTAAATGAATCCCTATTTAGCTACAAGACAACCCTTAACCTAATCTACCCATTTTCTACATTCCTATACTCTAGTATGTTCACATAATCATGCCTAACCAAGTCTACAAGGCCTAACAACCCGGTTAGTTCTAATACCAAGCTATCACGTCCCGAACTCGACAATGGGCCCTAGGGCATGATTTGATAACCTAACTTGTACCTGTATCATACAACCATCCATAATACTACACAAATGAGGGTCCGACCTCATAGCGCTCACGAATACCCTATACACAATCACATAAAAATGACACTTGCAGCAGAATAGTTTAACCTATTAGATTCATTCATACCATGCTAGAGTCTAAGTTCCACAATACAAAACATAACCCCCTGGGTGTCTACATAACCCAAAATGACACTTAGGCTTCAGTTTAGTACTTACACAAGTACTTATACAACGCTAACCAAAACCACGCTCCCAAATTGCTAAATTGCTAGGCTTAGCTACCTAAAGGACCTGAAACACATTTGTATAATTGGGGTGAGACAATTCTCAATAAGGTAGAATCAGGTTATATCAGTGTGTGGGCACATGAGTATTATTTCCATATGAAACTATACATTTAAACAATTCTAGTATTTTCACAAAAAAAAAAAAATAATTTAGTGTCGTCACACTCTTCGATCTAAGCCAGACAATCTCTCGGCCTTCGATATTAATCCGGCCCGCCTTGAAATCTCAGCCTTTGGTAATAATCTAGCCCACCTTGTTTCCTCGTCCTATGGTATTAATCCAGCCTGCCTTGATTTCTCATCAGCCTATGGTATTAATTCGGCCTTCCGCGCCCACATGGAATTATACCGGCATAGCATAAGCCCCCAGGGTAGTGAAATCGGCTGGCATTTTCACAAAACCTAGAATAGTTTGGAACTCTCGTTCCTATATCTCATTTCAAGCATATCACAACTCAAATCATATCAATATATATATCAACTCATGCCACACTTATTTGGGTAAATAAATAATCACGTACATTTGATCTGAGAATACAGTTTGACATAATTAAAGGTATGGTAATCTCTATATTATAATTTATTCAAATATATGATTTTCCAATAGAAACTGAGATGATACCTAAAACCCCAATTTTTCCTAAAACCCTAAACCCGAAAATCCCATAATTTCACCCAGAAGAATTTCTCAAACAGGTAACCAAAACATTCGTATTAGTATAACCTACAGTTCTATGCGTTCAAAATTCAAAAATAACTGATATAAAAAAATCCTCTTACCTTTCTCCAGCAACCTAAACAAGAAGCTAAACGGCTCCAAAACTACAAACTGAGTTCCTAAAACCTTAAAACCGAAGAACAATGCTTCATTACAATCCTATTTACTACAGATCTACCAAACTGAAAGCTCATTTCGACCGTTACCTCAATTTCAAGATGAAACCCAAAAATCTCTAAAATGATGATTTGCTCTACTAAACGTGTAAAGATTCTTCCCCTTATCCATATAGCGACATTGGATCGTTGATTTAGGCAACAGGCGGCCCAAGATCTTAAAGAGAGAGAGAGAGATTCTGGTTCGAGTCTAGAGAGAGAGAGAGAGAGAGAGAGAGAGAGAATATTTTTATGTTTCTTAACCATCAAGAAAGTTGAATTGATATTTATAAACCTTTGACCTGGGTAGCCTCGTCAACAAATTGGAGCACTTGTCAACGAGCAGAAGAAGGGTGTTCATCAACGACTGAGTTGGCCTCGTCGCTGACCCTGAGATTTCAAAATTCCCAAAAATATTTTGATATACTTTCGTCAACGAGCCTCTGAATTTCGTCGCCAAACCGTATTAGAGAATTCGTCAATGAGAGAAGGAGCCTCATTGATGAACCCTGCTATTTTCACCTTTTTAGATTCCATTCCCTTCCCCTTTTTTATTTATTTAATCTGGATTTCTTGGGTCAAGTTCTTACAGTTTTTGTCCTAAAGACTCAAGAAAAACAAGTATATTTCTCTATGTATAGGACATACTAAGTATATAAGATATCAAAATGATAAACGAGATATCTTATAATCAAATGGAATTTCATAAGGACAAGTTTTAAACAAGATTAGTATTGGAACTCCTTATAAACTTGATCCCGGTTTAGTTTTAACCAAGATTAAGCACCCAAAGGAAAGAAACAAGTAAGGTGCTTGAATGGTTTCAACAATAGGCAAAGATTGTTTCTAGTCTACAGGAAACCGTTGATGGTTTCAAAGAGCCCAGAAAAATCATCGATGGTTTGCTTTAGAAACAAAACTCCTGCGAGCAAAAAATGGCTAGTTCTCAACTTGTCTTATTATATTAAATGCCCAACGGCCACGTAACGATTAGTTCACTTCTTTGCCTATAAATAAAAGTCCTTAGAGTTGAATAAACATGGTTTTTTTTATTTTACAAATTCATAGTGAAAAATATCTTTGAATACAAAACGTAAGCACTTTGCATCTTAGTTCATCATTCCCAGTGCTCATTCTCTTCCTTGAGAGAATAGTGTGAGGTTTGCTTTTTATTTGATATCAACTCAATAAGGAGCATTTTATTGTTATCATCTTCCTGTTGCAAAGGTTCTTTGTGAACCGTTTGTTGTAAGGTTCTTTGTGAATCGCTTGGTGAAGGTTCTTAGTGAACCGACTTGGCTCTTGGTGAGCGCGGTAGGGATTTTTTCCCTAGTGTAACGCTTCTTCGTCGGTGAAGGAGCTTATAATGGAATCCTTGAGTTGGTCTCAAGTCGTGGACGTAGGCTTGGTGTGAAACCACATAAAGACTCCGGTGTTAAGCTTCTCTACCTTATACTCTTTATTTTATGTCTTGTGCTTGATTTACATTTGATATATTGTAATATAATTGCTTGAATCTTGCCAAGAATTTGATTTTGTAAAGAAAACCGTGTTGGCCTAGCTAGGCTTACGACTCTTGACTTTGATGGTAACAAAGTAGGCTATCTAATCTATTTCAAAGTGGTGCTATTTCAGTTAATGAAGACAAAAGGGATTTCAGATGATAAAATGGAAAATTCTGAAAGCTAAGGTCAAAATTCAGATCAAATGAAGCTGAGACCACAAATGACATATCTTGAAAGCCCACAAGGATCAAGGAACATGGAAGGCTCTATATCAAATAATTGATCCCTAATGAAAGCTTAATGAAGTTTGAAAGATCAAAGATCAGCGACAAAAAGAACTCAAAGTAAAGAAGAGTCAAATTAGTTTTTAGAACAAGCTTTGTAAGTACTTCAAGTATGATTCAAGTATGACTTTCCATTTTGAAGCCCATTAGGCAAACAAGACTTAGAGACCTTAGTTTTAAGTCTTGGAACTTATTTTTGAAAGAAAAACAAATTGATATTCCAAGTTTAAATAAGCAAAGAAGAGAGAAATCAAAAATGTTTTAAAATAAGAAATAAGTGTTTGATAGGCGACTGACTGCATATGGGTAGTCAACTGCCATGTTAAATGACCTTAAATAAGTAGACAGAAGCATAACAGACGACTGTCTAGTGCTTGATAGATGACTGTCAGTGTAAATTGAGATGACTGTCTGTATTTTTCCAATCATCTGTCACTCCTCTGGACATTTAAAATAAACCTAGTTGTTCAATAACAAACACCTCACTCTCTAGTGATAGGTGACTGCCACCTTACTGTTTGGGCAATTTATATGTGAAATACACTAACAGCCAACTGCTAGTGTTCTCACAGTCAACTGTCACGTGAAAAAATTTTAAAAACACAACAGACATTTTTTTGAATTTTTTAATTGCTTAAGGCTCAAACTAATTTAAAACTTGGGCATTACTCCAAGTAAACTTGGGGAACAAGTTAGATACCTTTCTACATCTATAAATACCCTCAAGTTACATTGATTTGATTACCAAGAGTTCAATTCAGGATTCATAATCTCTCTCAAGCATTCTAAAATTCTCAAAACTCTCTCTTGTTTACAACTTGCACGAAATTACTGAAGTCTTGCAGATTCTCTCACTGATCTTGTGCTACAACTACTAATTCTTTCATCCATTGAAAGAATCATATGGTGAACAAATTCTAGAGCTTCAATCTGAATTTCATATTGTGAATTTTATTGAAGTATATAGTTTTTGGTCTATACTAATCAACTCTTTGAGGAGCAATTCTTGTACATCTTATTTCAAATTCTTTTAGCAAATTGATTGACGGTTCGAGCGTTGAATCATTGAACCAAACAAGGAAATATTGTTTGGAGAGGCTGGCTCTAGCCTTAACAAAGGAGTGTTGTAATCGGTGTTGTTCCGCCCGGTAAAGGAACTATGATAGTGGAACTCTTTGGTGGTTTGCCAAGGGCGAGGACGTAGGCTGTGTTGAAGCTGAACCTCGTAAAACCTTGTGTTTCTCTCTCTCTTCCCTACTCTTTAGTTTTCCGCAAATTTACAACTTGTGTGGATGCTTTATAAATTTATGAATTCGAAGTGTTTGGTTGTTAAATAGACTGGAAGATAATTTGTTTTGGTTTGATCAGCATTGATTGCGGAAACCGAAAGGGACTACGTTGATTGATTACCCTTAACTTATTAAATTGAAAGTTTATTTTAAAGCTAAACATTGGGAAGAAGTGTGATTGTGAATTTTAACATAGGGCTTATACAAATCCAGCAAGCTTTACACATTGCTACAAGGCTATTGCTACAAGAATCAAGTGATTGGTTATTTTGTTTTGTTTGTGGTTGATTTGAATTAATTTTGTGATTGTGATTGAGGTGTGTTTATTGTTATAACACAGGAGCATTAAAAAAAGGGAAATAAATTTTTAAAACCCAATTCACCCCTCTCTTGGAAAAGCTATTCTAATTTCAATTGGGGTTAGAGCCTAGTTATAGTAATTCCTAACAAGAAACTATAAAAAAAAAATCTAATGGCACATATAGGAGTAGCACCCTTCAATGAGGGTCAATCCTCAACCCATCCACCAATCTTTTGTGGACATAACTATACCTTTTATAAAAAGAGAATGCAAATATATCTCCAACACATGGATTGGAAAGCTTGGGAAGTAGTTATGGATGGAGATCTAATTCCTACTAAGACAGTAGATGGAAAATAAATTCCCAAAGAGAAAAGGAATATGACCGATATAGACTATAAAATGCTTCAAATAAATTCAAGTGCTATAAATCCCTTATGTTGTGCTTTAGATGCTAATGAATTTAATAAGGTCATGGCCTGCAAAACGACTAAAGAGATTTGAGACAAATTAGAAGTAACATATGAGGGAACAATAGATGTTAGAGATAATAGGATAAATATGTTAACAAGTGAGTATGAACCATTCAAAATGAATTCAGATGAAACAATCTCTAGTATGTATACCAGATTTACTCACATAATAAATTCCTTAAGTGCCTTAGGAAAAACTTACACTACCTACGAAATGATTAGGAAAATACTGCGAGGCCTTCCCTCCATATGGGGACCGAAGCCTGCAGCAATCATGGAAGGTAGGAATCTTAAGACCACCTCACTAGATGAACTTATAGGTTCGCTACTTACCTATGAAATGGCATTAAAGGAAAGAAACCTTGAACCCAAGCATAAAAAGTCCATTGCATTAAAAGCTTCTAGTAACAGCTCAAATGAAGATGAAAGTGAAACAAGCGACATAGATCAAGATGAATTAGCATTCATCACTAAAAGACTAGGCAAATTCTATAGGAGAAATAAAAGGTTCCCTAGAAAGTTTAATAAAAGGAAATTTGAAAAAGGGGAAATAAGTAGAAAAGAAAACAAAAGTAAAAATAACTCTCTTATATGTTATCATTGCAAGAAACCAAGGCACATCAAGTCAGACTGTCCATTACTCAAGAAGGACAAAAAGAAAAAGAAGGAAGCCATGAAGGCCACTTGGGATGATTCAAGCTCCAGCGAAACGGAGAACGAGTCAAGTGGACAGGAAATAGCGAATATGTGCTTCATGGCAAATGATGAGGTAAATTCTTACTACTCCTCAACGGAGTCTAGCAATGAGTCTTGTGATGAGTCTTACGATAGCATGCCCTCCTATAAAGAACTACAAGCTGAGTTGTTTTCTTTACATAAAACATTCATAAAAGTCTCCAAATGAAACATAACTTTGAAAGAACAAAATAAAGAATTAATGAAACAACTTGAATCCTCTAAGACTATTGAAAAGGAGAAAGATTCTTGTATTGAAAAGTTAGAAGAGGAAACAAAACATATGACTCAAGAGATAGGCAAAATTCAAGAAAATGATCTAAATAAGAAAGATTTAGAGATAACTGAACTTAAGAAATCAATAGAGGATAAAGAGAAAACTATTTACAACTTTACCAAAGGAAAAGAAAACTTTAATCGAAAAGATGATTGGACAACAAAGATTACATGGAAATTTAGAAGGGATAGGATATAATGGAAAAACAAATAAAAGGAGTAAGAAGTTATACATGGGATATTTTGTTAAAGAGGCAAAGCACCATGCTAGTACTTCTTCAAACAATAAACATGAACACACTACTTGCTACATGTGCAAGAATAAAGGTCATGTGATGTTCAATTGCCCACTCAAAAGAAAATATGTTAAAATTCAAGGTGAGTGGAAAGTAAATAATGGAACTAAAAACAATTCAAAAAAAGTTATGAAAATTTAGATTCCAAAAACTAACATTATGAATCCTCCATTGTAGGTGTGCTTTAGGACAACACCATCAAAGGAAAAGTGGTACTTGAACAGCTGGTGTTCAAGACACATGACCGGTGATAGGACCAAGTTCACCACACTTAAACAAAAAGATGGAGGATACATGACCTTTGGTGACAATGTCAAAGGTAAAATTGTTGGCATTGGTAAAATAGGTAAAAAATCCTTTCTACAATTGATGATGTGCTGTTAGTAGAATGATTAAAACATAATCTTTTGAGCATTAGTCAACTAGGTGATAAAGGTTTTGAAATAATTTTCAAGAAAGACAAATGTGTTATTCAAAACCCTAAGAACAATGAAACCTTATTCACAACTCATAGGGTAAATGATGTATATTGTATAAACCTTGAGAACTTAGTAAATCAAAATGTGACTTGTTTGGCTACAATGAATGAAATGAGTTGGCTTTGGCATAGGAAACTAGGACATGCAAGCATGGACCTATTATCTAAACTATTCAAGAAAAATTTAGTAAAAGGATTACCAAACACAAAATTTATAAAAGACTAAATTTGTGATGCATGCCAAAAAGGAAAGCAAGTCAAAACAAGTTTCGAAAAAAAAAAAAAAAAAAAAGTACATTTCAACTAGTAGACCCCTAGAACTCTTGCACCTAGACTTATTTGGTCCCCACTAGAACCCTAATCCTAGGAGGCAAACAATATTCCTTTGTAATTGTAGATGATTATTCAAGATTCACTTGAGTATTGTTCTTAGCAAATAAAGATGAAACTTGTAACATGCTAATCTCTCTATGCAAGAAATTACAAAATGAAAAGGGCTATAATGTAACTAATTTTAGGAGTGATCAAGGTAGAGAGTTTAAAAACAAAGATGTTGATAAATTTTGTGATGAACATGGAATAAACCATAACTTTTCAGCACCTAGGACTCCACAACAAAATGGAGTTGTTGAAAGAAAAAATAGAACCTTCCAAGAAATGGCAAGAACCATGATAAATGAAAATAATTTACCGAAATAATTTTGGACAAAAGTTGTAAACACAACTTGTTATATTATAAATAGGGTATCTATTAGATCAAGCCTAGATAGAACACTTTATGAACTATGGAAAGGTAGAAGACTCAACATATCCTACTTTCATGTATTTGGGGTGCAAATGCTTTATTATCAATACTAAAGATGATTTAGATAAGTTCGATGCAAAATATGATGAAGGTTTCTTCTTAGGATATTCCACAAATAGTAAAGCCTATAGGGTTTATAATAAAAGGACTCTTAGTATTATTGAATCCATACATATAACTTTTGATGAATCAAATAACTATGTCAAAGAAGTTAAGAATGATGAAAAAGAAGATGTCTCACAAAAATAGGAAAATCTTGAAATAAAAAAAAAAAAAAAAAACAATGATGAAGCTTTAAACGAAAACTCCTTAGAAAACCAAGAACTACCAAAGGAGTGGAAATATGTTAAAAGTCATCCAAAAGATCAAATTCTTGGAGAACCATCAAAAGGAGTAACCACTAAAGCATCATTAAAAAATATATGCAACCACTATGCCTTTTTATCTCAAGATGAACCCAAGAACATCAAACAAGCCTTAAAAGATGATTCTTGGATCATGGCTATGCAAGAAGAACTAAATCAGTTTGAAAGGAGTCAAGTATGGCAACTTGTACCTAAACCCAAAGAACAATCAATCATAGGAACCAAAAAGGTGTTTAGGAATAAGAAGGCTAAAAATGAGGTAGTTGTTAGAAACAAAGTTAGGTTAGTGGTACAAGGTTATAATCAAGAAGAAAGTATCGATTATGAAGAAACCTTTGCTCCCGTAGCAAGAATAGAAGCAATAAGAATGCTTCTAGCCTATGCAGCACATAAGAATTTTAAACTATACCCAATGGATGTAAAAAGTGCGTTCTTAAACGGATATATAAATGAAGAAGTTTATGTTAAACAACCTCTAGGATTCAAAGACACTAAAATCCAAATCATGTATTCAAGTAAACAAAAGCCTTATATGGATTGAAACAAGCTCCTAGAGCTTGGTATGAAAGACTAAGCAAGGTTTTACTCAAAAACAATTTTTCAAGAGGAAAGATAGATAGCACTCTGTTTATAAAAACTAAAAATAATGATATGATAATAGTACAAATCTATGTTGATGATATCATGTTTGGAGCAACACATGAAGATTTATGTAACGAATTTGCTGCATCTATGCAAAAGAGAATTTGAAATGAGTCTGATGGGATAATTGAATTACTTTCGAAGGTTACAAATTAAAAAAGCTAAAAATGGAACGGTCATAAACCAAACTAAATATATTAAGGATATGTTGAAAAAGTTTGATATGGAAGAAAGCAAACCCGTTGGAACTCCCATGAGCACTTCAACAAGTCTTGACAAAGATGAAAAAGGAAAACAAGTAAACACTAAACGTTACCAAGGAATGATAGAAAGCCTACTATATCTAACAGCAAGTAGACCGGATATCATGTTTAGTGTATGCATGTGTGCTAGGTTTCAATCAGCTCCTAAGGAATCACATCAAATCGCAGTTAAACGAAAACATAAATACTTACTATGCACACTCGATCTAAGCTTATGGTATCCAAAGAGAACTAATTTTGAAATGATAAGTTATTCAGCTACGGATTATGCAGGATGTAAAATAGATAGAAAGAGCACTAGAGGGACTTGTCACTTTCTAGGACACTCACTAGTTTCTTGGTTCTCAAAGAAACAAAATTTTGTAGCATTATCTACAGTTGAAGCAGAATACATAGTAGCTGGGAGTTGTTGTGCTCAAATGATATATATGAAACAACAATTAAGGTATTTCAAAATTCAATATCAAACAATTCCAATAGAGTGTGACAACACGAGTGCCATAAATATTTCAAAAAATCCAGTATCACACTCAAGAACAAAACATATTGATATACGACATCACTTCTTAAGAGATAATGTTGATAAGAAAGAAATAATTCTTGAATTTTTTATACACACGATCAATTAGCTGATATATTTACAAAACCACTCGCAAAAGATCAATTTGTATTTATCATATGAGAATTAGGAATGTTACACTTATGTGAAGTTAACTAAAACAGAGAAGAAATTCCCTACATGGCAAACGAATACCATGATATCAGGCAAGCACCTGTCAGGCTACTGTCTATTTGAAAAGTCAATCGACAGCCAACTGTCACCTTGAAGACAGACGACTGTCTCGCGGCGGATTACTAAACTTATATGAGAAAATCACTCATTTTTAAGTCTCAAACGCCTGTCCACTCGTCTAACCTTCACTAAAATATTTTCTCTCCATCTCTCCACTAAGCCTTACTTCTCCAAATCTCTTCCAACTTCATTCCATCAAACCCTAAATCCTCCTCACCTAGGGTTCTTCGGATTTCTGCTTCATCATCATGCCAAGAACTAAGATGGTTGGGAACAAAGACAAAGCATCTTCTTCATGACAAGCTAGCAATGACGATATGGAAAAATGGTTGGTCTCAACTCAAGAAAAATCTTTGTACCAAAATCACATCTCCGCTATCGATCCAATTTTGGTAAGGTACTAGATGCTGCTTTCTTTGAAACTGATTTCCCTAAGATTCTTGAGTTATTTACAAACATACGATGGGACAAGTTTATCGTACACCAAGCCAAAGCATATTATCCTGATCTAATCAAATTGTTTTACTCCAACTTGGTAAAGAAGGACATTGGTTTTTCTACTGATTTATTAGACCAGAAAATTACCCCTCCACCGGTGCTAAGAAAAATTATTTGTATAAAAAGTGGTGATTTTGAGTGCAATCCTATTGAAAAACAATGGACAATGGAGTAGAGATTTACTCCACAAGAATTTCTGCCTCTTGAGATGAATGATCCACCCATTTATTTTGGAAATCCTCCACAATATAAGCAGCTCAATTCACAAGCTCAAATCCTTTACAAAATTGTTACTTATAATATTCTTCCGAGAGCAGGATCCTATGATCATATTTCCTTCTTCGATTGTTTTGTCATGTGGTGCATACTCAAAGGTAAGAAATTGGATTTAGTAAGCCTCATACTTAAGTGGATCGTAATGAAGCTAGAATCTCCTAGAATTGGACTTCCATATGGTGGCATACTTTCGTTAGTCTTTGCTCACTTCCAAGTTCTCAATCCATCTTCCAAGATAGTAAAACGAACCCATTATAATGTATTTTCTTCCACTACTCCAAAAAGGATGGGTTACAAGAAATACACTGAGGGATGGATGTATAGAAGCAATAGGCTTGTACGACCGGAGCCAGAAGAACCTCATCCAGCTCCTGAAGAAGCGGATATGCCTACATGGTTCCTTTCATTCTATCAGCATTATTCTAGTTTCAGTTCTATGTTTAATGTTTAACTATTAGATCCACTTTGAAGATTTATGCTTATTGAAAGGGGAAGTATTTTTTGTATCTTTGCTCCTTATTTGTCATCATCAAAAAGGGTGAGATTGTTGGCCTAGCTAGGCTTACGACTCTTGATTTTGATGATAACAAAGTAAGGTTATCTAATCTATTTCAAAGTGGTGCTATTTCAATTAATGAAGCAAAAAAGGATTTTAGATGATAAAAGGGAAAATTTTGAAAGCTTATGTCAAAATTCAAATCATATGAAGTTGAAACCACAAATGACATATCTTGAAAGCCCATAAGGATCAAGGAACATGGAAGGCTCTATATCAAATAATTGATCCATAATGAAAGTTCAATAAAGTTTGAAAGATCAAAGATCAGTGACAAAAAGAACTCAAAGCAAAGAGAGTCAAATTAGTTTTTAGAACAAGCTTTGTAAGTACTTCAAGTATGACTTTTCATTTTGAAGTTCATTAGGTAAACAAGACTTAGAGACCTTAGTTTTAAGTCTTGGAACTTATTTTTCAAAGAAAAACAAATTGATATTCCAAGTTTAAATAAGCAAAGAAGAGAGAAATCAAAAATGTTTTAAAATAAGAAATAAGTGTTTGACAGGCGGCTGACTGCATATGGGCAGTCAACTACCATGTTAAAGGACCTTAAATAAGCATACAGAAGCATGACAGACGACTGTCTAGTGCTTGATAGATGGCTGTCAGTGTAAATTGAGATGGTTACCTGTGTTTTGCCAGTCGTCTGTCACTCCTTTGGACATTTAAAATAAACCTAGTTGTTCAGTAACAGACGCCTCACTCTCTATTGACAGGCGACTGCCACCTTACTGTTTGGGCAATTTATATGTGATATACACTGATAGCCAACTGCCAGTGTTCTCACAGTCAACTGTCACGAGACAAAATTTTAAAAACACAACGGACATATTTTTGAATTTTTTAATTGCTTGAGGCTCAAACTAATTTAAAACTTGGACCTTACTCCAAGTAAACTCGGGGAACAAGTTAGATACCTTTCTACATCTATAAATACCCTCAAGTTACATTGATTTGATTACCAAGAATTCAATTGAGCATTCATAATCTCTCTCAAGCGTTCTAAAATTCTCAAGACTCTCTCTTGTTTACAACTTGCACGAAATTACTAAAGTCTTGTTGATTCTCTTACTGATCTTGTGCTACAACTACTAATTCTTTCATCCATTGAAAGAATCATATGGTGAAAATTTTCTAGAGCTTCAATCTGAATTTCATATTGTGAATTTTATTGAAGTATATAGTTTTTTATATATACTAATCAACTCTTTGAGGAGCAATTCTTGTACATCTTATTTCAAATCTTTTTAGCAGATTGATTGACGGTTCGAGTGTTGAATCGTTGGACCAAACAAGGGAATATTGTTTGGAAAGGTGGGCTCTAGCCTTAACAAGTGAGTGTTGTAATCGGTGTTGTTCTACCCAATAAAGGAACTACGATAGTGGAACCCTTTGGTGGTTTGCCAAGGGCAAGGACGTAGGCTATGTTGAAGTCGAACCTCGTAAAACCTTGTGTTTCTTTCTGTCTTCCCTACTCTTTACTTTTGAGCAAATTTACAACCTGCGTGGATGCTTTATAAATTTCTGAATTCTAAATGTTTGGTTTTTAAATAGACTAGAAGATAATTTGTTTTGGTTTGATTAGCATTGATTGCGGAAACCGAAAGGGACTGTGTTGGTTGATCACTCTTAACTTATTAAACTGAAAGTTTATTTAAAAGTTGAACATTAGGAAGAAGTGTGATTGTGATTGAGGTGTGTTTATTGTTATAACACAGAAGCATTAAAAAAAGGGAAATAAATTTTTAAAACCCAATTCACCCCCCCCCCCTTCTTGGGAAAGCTATTCTAATTTCAAGCCGATAATATGCAAAAGAGTCCATTCACCCCCCCCCCCCCTCTAACTCTATATACTCCCAGGTCGACGAGTGGTATCTGAGCATACCATTGCCCTTACAATTGGCATCAGAGTGAGGTGCTTGCATTTTTTAGAGTAAAATCCAGAGCGTAAAGATCAAATAGAGTATTTGGTGAGCACCTCTTCCCAAGGACAATCCATGACCAAACCGTCAATGTTCAATGGCTCAAACTACCCAGTTTGGAAAAATCGAATGATAATTTTCATTTAATCATATGATCTTCAAATGTGGAAATTCATCACAAAGGGAGATTACATCTTCAAAAATGAGGATGGGGAACCAAAATAAATTGATGAGATGTCAAGCATGGAAATAAGGTTAGTATAACTCAATTTTAATGCAAAACATTTTCTTTATTGTGCTTTAAATGATGTTGAATACAATCATGTTTGCAGATGTGAAACTGCAAAAGAAATGTGGGTTTTGCTTCAAAGCACCTATGAAGAGCCTAAGAAAGAGATAGGTGTTACTGTAGATTCATTTAGTGATACTCACCAAGACATATTAGGATAAGCACACTCTTGCTTCGTAGCGAATGAACAAGAGGAAATTATTTCGGATGATGATAATGATTATATTCCTTCATATGATGTAGTAAATAATTGTGCTAAATTGTATGATGAATTAGTTTTAGTAAAAAGAAGGAATAAAAATTTTGAGAAAGTGCTGCTATGTTTAAACAAAGAGAATCCTCATTGAAAGAATTAAATAATTCTTTTAAAAAGAAGAATGAGAGCTTGTTTTAAATTCTCAAAAAGAGCAAGTTAAAATAGAAAACTTGGAGAAAAAATTGTCAAAATACAAAGGAAAAGAACCTTGTCCTTGTTCCTCCTTGAAAGATGAAAATGCCTCACTTAAAAGAAAAAATGAGGAGCTTATCGAAAAAGCTCAAAATGACCATGTATCTTTTCAAGTAGAGGTAGGAAATTTGAAAAACCAAATTAAAAATATTTTAAAAGAAAATACTCTCACGAAAAAGAAAGATGAAGATCATGGTAAAACCATTAGAGGAAAAATAAACTCAAATAAATTCTTGGAAGTTAATAGAAATAATCTTTCCAAAAAGAATTTGAAATCCTCTTATAAATCACATGGTTATGCCTCAATGAGTAAAAATAATGCAAATGAGTCAAAACCCTCACACACAAACAAAATTTATTTATATTGTGAAGGAAAGGGTCACATAAGATATTTTTGCCCTTATAGAGGAGTTAGAGGCAAAGAAATGAAGTTTGAATGGATAGTAAAGAAAAACTCATTGGCACCCAAGGAAGAATGGGCACCAAAAGGAAATACATGATTTTTTATTGCTTCCTTAGAACCTAGGATTAGGAAATAGGATTTAGGTAAATTTAACCAAACCTAGGTGAATTGGAATAAGTGTTGACTAAGTGAATTTATATAGTGTTAAATTAGAAACACTAATTAAAATTTTTGTAGATTGTGCTCAAAATATAAAATTCCTAGCATACAAATCAAACAATTTTGGAATTTTTAAAAGTTCATGCCAATCTTGATGAGTTCAAGTAATGAAACCAATATGATTTACTTTGGTTGTGTTTATCATGTTGATTGGTTTATTTCTTTTTGAAGTATTGGCTATTGCTTATGAGTTGAAATAGCATGCAAAGCTTGTTCTTTAGGAATAAAATTATGAGTGACAAATGGAAAAAACTTATTTTTCTCTTCTTAATTACTAAGGTTTTATAAGTTCAAAAGCATGCTATGTTAAGTAAATTCATCTCTTATGGAAAAGATATATATATATATATATATATATATATATATATATATATATTCCTTAGTCACATAATCTATGTTTTGATGATATATGCTTAACTTTGGATACGTAGTTAGAATATTTAAGCATAGCATAACCTATCCTATATATGAAGTTGAATTTTAGTAAAGTGAATCACACCAACAAGTGGTAACACCACCAGGAAACTAATCTTAAGAGGGAGAAAATTTTTACCTCTCTTTTTGATGATGATCAAAGGGGGAGAAGTTTTGTGGTGTTAGGGATAAATGTATGTGGGGGAGAAATGCATGTAGTTTTATGAAAGTTCAGTTTGCTCATTGTCTTATCTTAAATGAACTTTCTATTTTATGAATTGCATGTTAAAGCTCCAATAGATATGAATTATCTAGTTAAATGTTTTTATACCTTATATGCATATAGTAAAGGGCAACAAATACTAGTCTCATTTAAGAATATGCATAATTTGAGGGGAAATTTTGAATTATACCCTATAGAGAATAACAATGGTGTGTCATCATCAAAAAGGGAGAGATTGTTAGCCTCAGTGGCTACATGAACTAAATTGTCTTATTTTGATAATAACAACCCATTAGTGGTTCTAGGTAAACTTATTTTTACATACTAAGCTATGGTAAATATAAACACAAATGCAAAGATTAAGTAAATTCTTAATAGGTTAAACATCAACAAAAAGGGGGAGATTGTTAGCCATATCATATTTAATGTGTTTTGATGATATTAATCTATTTGTTGTTCCTAATGCATTCCATCTTTGTAGATTATGTTTTGTACAGGTTCAAGGCAAAGATCGAAGCGAGTAGACATCAAGTAGGAAAGATCAGATGGACACTCACTCATAAAGGACCCAAGCATAACCAAAGGAAGACTTAATATAGAATTATTTGTAATGGGATGTGTTTGAGGTAATATTTGTTGTAACTTTTGCAATTTTGTTTCTTGCATGATTTATGAGCAAGAGTTGAGCAATTGCACATGTATACTAAGACATGAGTTTATAAGATTTCACCTAAGTCACAAACTCAACTTTCATAGTTTTCGAAATTAAATCAAAGAGTTCGTCAAAAGAACCCTAAACTCAAAATATGTTTTCGTATGGGACAAGTTTTCAACATCTTAGTATTATAGACTTTTATATATATACTTAGTCCTGGTTTTGACAAAAATAAGTTTTTGTACTAAAGACTCAATAAAAACAAGTATATTTCTATAAATAGGACATGCTAAGTATATAAGATATCAAAATGATAAACAAGATATCTTATAATCAAATGGAATTTCATAAGGACAAGTTTTAAACAAGATTAGTATTGTAACTCCTTATAAACTTGATCTCGGTTTAGTTTAAACCAAGATTAAGCACCCAAAGGAAAGAAACAAATAAGGTGCTTCAATGGTTTCAACAATAGGCAAAGATTGTTTCTAGCCTACAAGAAACCGTTGACAGTTTTAGAGAGCCCATAAAGCAATCGACAATTTGCTTAAAAAACAAAACTCCAACGAGCAGAAAACGGCTAGTTCTCCACTTGTCTTATTATATTAAATGTCCAACGGCCACATAACATCTAGTTCGCCTATTTGCCTATAAATACAAGTCTTTAGACTTGATTAAACAAGGTTTTTGTGATTTTACAAGTTTATAGTGAAAAATATCTTTGAATACAAAGTCTAGGCACTTTGCATCTTAGTTCATCATTCCAAGTGCTCATTCTCTCTTGCTTTCTAATCTTGTGTGAATCATTCCTTGAGAGAATAGTGTGAGGTCTGCTTTTATTTGATATCAGCTCAATAAGGAGTATTTTATTGTTATCATATTCTTGTTGCAAAGGTTCTTTGTGAACTGTTTTTTGTAAGGTTCTTCATGAACTGTTTGGCTCTTGGTGAGCACAGTAGGGATTTGTTCCCGAGTGTAAGGCTTCTCCGCCAATGAAGGATTTTATAGTGGAATCCTTGAGTTGTTCTCAAGGCGTGAATGTATGCTTGGTGCTGAACCACGTAAAAACTCCAGTGTTAAGCTTCTCCTTATACTCTTTATTTTATGTCATGTGCTTGATTTACATTTGATATATTCTGATATAATTGTATGATTCTTGCCAAGAATTTGATTTTGTAGAGAAAGCCGATAATACACAAAAGAGTCCATTCACCCCCCTCTAGCTCTATATACTCATGGACCGACGAGTGGTATCGGAGCATACCACCGCACTTACCATTAGGATTGATCTAATAATTTATATTCTCTCATAATCAGTATCCATTATCAAAATTCAAAACTCAAATTCGTTTGTTATCCTTGAGCAATTTTATTCCCCTAAAAAAAACTTAATCAATCCAATATCACCTGTATATAATTCAAACTTCTAAATTTTCCTTTTCAGCTACCTCATATATATTTTACCCTTCTCTATTTATTGTATTGTCCTGCTGCGAAGCATGGGCAGTTTTTACTAGTAATTTATTAATTATTAATGAAAGATAATTCAATTTTGGAATAACCAGGAATCATCTATTAATTTAAATTAATATTAAAAATTATGAATATTGATTTAATTAATAATATTTTTTTTAAATAAATTAATATGATAATCATATATCGTAAATATAAATCAAGAACAAGATTATTGTTAATCAAAAAATAATATTATATTAATTTTACTTGATAAAATTATTTAAGTGTTAATAAAAATAACAGTAACATAATTATTAATTAAATTTTTTATTAGAAATTAATTATATATTATGCATTATATCCTATTAATTATTAATAAAATATAACGAAATTCTAGAATTAATAAAAAGAACAATCTATAAATTTAAATTAACATTAAATAAGTTATTTTAATTCAATTAATAATAATTTTAATTTAAAATATATTTTAAAAAATTCTATAGTATCCTATAGTAAAAGTAAGTATCCAAATACCACTTATTTTAAACACAACTAAACACCACTTATAAATTTTAGTACTTATTAAATTCATCACTTTTTTTTTATGAAAAGCATTTATGTATAAGTTGTTCCAAATGATCCCTAAATGGGGCTTTAGTATGACCATGTGAATTGTGTGTGTGTGTGTGTGTGTGTGTGTGTGTGTGTGTGTGTGTGAGAGAGAGAGAGAGAGAGAGAGAGAGAGAGAGAGAGAAGATGAAAGAAGAATTTAGGAGAAGTATTTTATTTGGATTTGTATAGACTTGGACAAAAATGTAATTTAAAATTATATTAAATTTTATACAAATTCACTCATATTCAAATCAAAGACTTGAAATCTGTCATAATGCAACAAAAGTAAATTATATTTTTATTGACATTTCTTTGAGAAATTGCAATAAGATCTACTACATCTATCCTATTTATAATAGGTGATGATAGTCATAAGAACTCAATAAAACAATATTCTTTGAGTTAAAAAAAAATTCAATATTAATAGTATTCATTCTAATATGTTATCCTTATCATTTTAGTAGTTTTTCTTTTGTTAATTGCAATAATGGAGTTTCAAAGAATGTTAGTCAAGCATCCAAAAGTATATGTTTTTTTAAGAAGGATTGAGTGCAACAAACATATTGAGAGTAGTGGAGAGAGATTAATATCTACAAATTTGTCCAAGCCACTTAGTTGAAATTATTTGTTAACAAAAGCTTACTTGAAGTTGTGAATACTTTTTGGTCATACAATGCCAATCTTTTAAGTCAACTAACTAAATCCCACTTTATTTGAGTCGGCCACAATATTTGATGTTCAATGCACCATTATGAAGTGTACATGTGCCTTAATTCCTCTTTCTCTATATCAATCCTTTAGCTATAATATTCATTCCTTCTTCTTGAGCTTTTTAGATATATATAGCTGCACAGATGCAAGAATGGAGAACTTGTTGCTAAGAATGAGCAAATTATCTTATACTTTATTGGATTTGCAAATTTGTCATATGTTTTACATCGGTAAAGTTTGTTATGGTATGTAGAAACATGGTTGTCAGCTTGGCCTCAAATCCTCTCCCACCTAAATAGAGCATTGTTTGATTGATCCTCCATGAAGGATAGGAAAAGATTTTTTAAGAATGTAAAAGGCACCTTCCAAATGTTGTAGTTGTAGGTATATGCCTATTTCATAGAATTGATTGAAAAATCACATATCTAAGTTGTTGTTATTTGCCTAGCTAAAGAGCATCTTGGTGATATGCAAACCCAAGTCCATAACTTCAAAGAACATTAGGTAGCACATTTCTTTTGTTGATCAAGACTCCCTAATCGGCTAAATGCTTTCCTTGCACTCCTCGTTGGTCATAAAAGCTTAATATGGTAAAGAATGTTTGCAGCACTATAACTTCAATATTAACATTGCCCTTAATAAATATAAGCTCAAATGTATAAGAAAAAAGTAGGATAATTTCAAAGATTACATGCAAAGATAGCATGTGTTTGCTTTGTAAGTTCATCCACCTTTAATTAATTAAGAGATAAGTGAAACTCAATTTATAGTGGTTCCGTATATTTCACACACATCAACCCCACAAGTCAATCAACTTGACCTTTCCACTATGTCTTCAATATTTTTATATGAGAGAGTCACTATCATCGAAACAAACGTCCCTTGGGCCAACTTGCTTATTCTCTTGATGCACCATCAACAATTTGTGCCATCGCACCTTGGACTTTAGTCCACTTTGAAGATAAAATCCCTGAATAAAACACATATAAATATATACCTCTCAACTCTTTTCTTGATTCCCACATACATACAGGACTAGAGAGAGAGTTATCTCAGCCTGATATTACAATATGCTTTAACTGGATAATAAAAAAATATAATATGAAATGTGGATCAACAATTTTGTCTACCTTTCATAAATATGTACTTTTCTTTTTCTAGTCCTTCAACATGGATGAACTATTCTTTATATGCTTTGCTTTAACAATTTTGTTTTAAATCCTTAGGTCTTCAAGAGCTATTGATATTTCATTAGTGAGCAACATTTGATTTTTCTAATAGGAGATGTTATAGTCGTACAATGCTAATAACAACAGCATATTAACTCATGAGTAGGGTATTATTTTCCCAAAGAGTTTTGAATTCATTTATACAAATTCAAATTTCGATTTAGCATTGATCTATCAGCTTGAATCTTCTGTACTTCCCATGTTGACTTGACAAATTATATTTTTCCATATCATAAGAAATATTTTATGCAAATCACCCCACTAATCATGCATCTATAATTGTGTCTGACAATGCTTCTGCTATTACATCTAAATATGCATCCATATTTAAATTTGCAACTACCGTTGATTTACAAAAGCTTGCTTGAAGTTGTGAGTACTTTTTGGTCATACAATTGTTCACTTTTTGAGTCTGATCCCTATTTTGATGCTGATAAAGCACAAGTATCTTATGTGTGTATTTATCATGTGAACAAACTTTTAATCTAGAACACACATAAGGGAACAGATAAAGGAAGCTAGGATGGAACTTAAAGCTATACAATTTGGCATATTCCATGGAACAGAAGAGTAAAGAAATAGAAGAAATATACTATTTGACTTGTAATGCATTTAGTTTTTATTCTTGGTTTGTAATAATGCATGTCATATGTGATATGATTACGAAGCTCAGGATGACCATAGACCGACCGTAGGAAATTAAACAAAGATCATAGATAGACCTTAAGGCACCAAATTTCTCGTGAAAAATCCTTTTCATAAAAACTAAAATCATTCAAAAAGGGTTTAAGTCATTTAGGGTCCAAATAGGGCTAAAAATTTAGGTTTTCCCTTAGTTGACCGAACGTTTCAAGTTCATATTTAGCTCAGTCGATCGACCAAACCTTTTGACCTAAAAATAATTTTTTTATATAACTCAGTTGACCGGTTGTTTTCCAACTCAACATTCCTCAGCCGACCAACCACCTTGAAATCTGGAATATGCTTTTTGGCCAGTCGACCGAAACTTTATTCAGTTAACCCAAATTCATTATCTGGCCATTTATTAGAGCTTAGCCGACCGAAAAACGAAAAGCAAAATGTGCTCAGCCGATCGATCGTTGGTGCTCAGCCAACCATCCAAGAATGACAGTCGACCAAGTATCGAATGATTGTAAATCGCCTTTACTCATCTGACTGGCAATGTTCCTCATAACAAAATTTTTAATTGATGATTAGAGAGAAAATCCTCCCAAAATAATTTTTGTTCTTCATTCATTTTTTACTCTCTTTTTATTATTCTTTTGAAAAATCTTTATTTTAAGAGAGCATACATTTTGGGCATTCTTTCTTCATAGCTAAAATTACTTTACTCTATTTCCCATATTCATTTGAAAAATATCTTTTGAAAGAGAATTTCTTTTGGGCATATATTTATATTATCAAAGGCATATACCCTCACTCAATCTTTATTTTGCAAATCATATTTGAGAGTAAGCTTATAGGTTCTCCCATATATTTTCCTTGATAAATATTGTGGAGAGAAATCATATTCTAACTTGTGAATCTTTGTACATTCATTGCAAGATTCAAAAGCTCACATGGTCTTTATTGCAAAAAATTTTATGTGCTAAATTCCTTGCTTCCCTTGAACTTTATTTGAAAAATCATTTTTTGGGAAATTTCTTGGGATATTGAAAAGAGCTTTGAGCATATCTTCAAATATAATATCTTTGCTTGACATGTCTCTTGATTTTGAAAATATTATTTTTACACTCTCTCACTATTATTGGAAAAATATTTTTGAGTGAAAAATACACATACTCACTTGAGCTTAATTTCATATCATACATGAGTGCATATAGCACTTCATTGTGTACATTTTACTTTCTGAGAAGCAAGTTATTTGTACGAAATTTTTTTTTTTTTATCTATTGTATTCCAGGCGTGACCTAAAGAGGGAGACTTGCCCTGTAAAGAGTCCAGGATTAGCTCAGACCCAGTTAGGAAAGTTAGGATTTGCACCATCCTGTAAAGTGTGCAAAGTTTGGCTTAGCTTGGTAATTGAGCTAAAGTGTCTCCGACTTATAAAGAGAATTGGTTGTGGCTTAGCCCTGTAATTGAGCTGGGGAGTCTCTGCCCTATAAGGAGAGTGTAAGTGGCGTCGCTCCTCCCGTTTAAGTGAGCACTTAGTGGAATCCTTGAGCTGTAGCTTAAGGTGGGAACATAGGCAGGATTAGCCGAACCCCAATAACAAATTTTGCATCTCCACTTTATTTCTTGCACTTTAAAATTTGCACATGTATGTTATTATTTATTGTCTTGACTGTTTTACATACATGCTTTGAATGATTGAGAAATACTGAGACTGCTATATCTATTTTAAATATCTACTCAGTTAAATTGTGTTGAATTTTGCATTTGCTTAGATGGACCCTAGGTTGCGATATACTGATTTTGGATTTGAAACTAACCTAGAAATAATTTTTTTAATACCCAATTCACCCCTCCCCTCTTGGAAATACACCAATACTGTCAATTGGTATTAGAGTGTTGTTGTAAGAAGCTTAACCGCTTATGTTAAAGATTGCAATGTCTCAGATTGGTGTATCTCCATTCTATGAGGGACAGTCATTTACCAGTCCTCCATTGTTTTTTGGTGTCAATTACACCGTCTAAAAATTAAGAATGACCATTTTTATAAAATCAATGAATTGGAGGGCTTGGCAATTGATCGTCAAAGGAAATTGTATGCAAATAAATGAAAATGACTTTAGTGTAGTTAATTCAAATGCCATGGATATGCTATATTGTGCTTTAGATTCTAATATTTTTATTGATATTATGGCATGTACATGTGCGAGAGATATTTGGGATGAATTGGAAAAGAGGTATGGAGAGACCCAAAAGAAAGAGACCGCCACTCTGGAATTAGCAAGCTCAAATTATCTGAATATGGTAAATCTTGGAGTAATAGAATGTCATGATAGTTCTGTTAATGATGCACGTGATGATTCTCGTGAAAATTATTGTGAAAATATTTTTGCTGAATCATGTTATAAATTCAATGTTGCTTACATGCCTTCTCTTATAAACTAGAAGATACTTCATTTAAATTACACAAGTTTCTAGTTAGGATGTCTGAGCACAAAATCCTCCTAAGAAATGAAAATAAAAGGTTGGCTATACAATTAAAAGAATTAAAAGAATATCATGCCACGCTTAAAAAGAAAAGGATTAAGAAAATATTGAAAATTATCTGCCTGGAGGGAGATATGGGAGATGACTCAGGGAGTTCATCAAAAGCTAAAAATGAAAAGAATAATCATGATAAACCCTTAGGAGTTAAAAGGAATACGTCCTTCAAAAAGGGGTCATCTTGTATATCCCATGGTCCTGACAACCCTTATGGCTAATCAAGTAGAAATAGACTTAATAAGCACAATCTTTCACATACTCGTAAATCCTGTTCTTATTGTGAAAAAAAAAAAAAAAAAACCACACTCAATATAACAGTCCATCTAGAAGTGCCAGAGTCATGGATAAAGAAATGGAGTGTGTTATCATCAAAGAAACCCCCTTAGGACCAAATGTAGAATAGATTCCAATAGGTATTACATAATCACTTAATTCTGCTTAGTTTTAAGGATTAGGGGTAGTGATGACTATAGGCTTGGGAAGTGATATTTGCTTAAAATGAAAAATCTTAGCATATGCATTCATTATATTTTTATTATACTAAGAACAATAGAGAATCAAGTCAATATGAAAATATAAATGATATATCCAATCTGAACTTAATACACATACATTATAATGATTGGTTAAAATATGCAAATATTGACTATAGCATGCTAACCTTGAACCTAAAGGAATGAATTAGTTTCTCTTGAGTGGACATCAGCTTCCATATAACTTATTGCATTTATCTGAGTGGTTCAGGGTAAAGGTTGAGGACTTAACTATCAAATATATCTAGAACCTTATACCTCTGAGATGGCAACATGAATCATAATAAACTAAATAAATTCTCAGAAGCATGCTCTAGAAAATCCACTTCCAAATAGACAAGGCATCTGTGCCTGGTTTATATTTCTTCATGCTTAACTCTTGCTTAAATATGAATGTCTTAAGTTAAGCTTATTTTGCCCATTGCACAAATTTGAGTTTTAGGGGATCCATCTTATTATATTTCATTTATCCCTAAAATCATTTATGAACATAAAAGCCTATATCAAAATGTTAGTCATCACACTAGGCTTAAGCACTTTTAACCATAAATTCCTTATTCTACTAGTGCTTATCATAGGACATCCTTCCATAACCAAAATTAGAGACATCCACTAAGGGATTCAACCTGTTTATCAAATCAAATTATAATATTCCCTTTGTGCTTAACATGTAAAATTTCTCTAATTTTGAAGCCTTCTCCTCCATAGGAAATCTTTACGTTACCACGATCACATTCGGGAAAGATTTTACATATTCCCTAGATCGTATCCTTGCTCTAAATCGTGATCATATTTAAAGGATACTCTCCGGTAATGGCAAACTAGAAATGACCAAAGAGCAGTATTTAAGAAATTCATATTCTCTCAAATGCTCTTTGCCAAAGTCGTTAGGACATATTTCCCAACACGAAAATATTTTGAATATTTTCCTACTCTTGTCCTACTCCAAAATACTCTTCGGAACTCAATAGTGATTTAAATCTTTAAAGGTATTTATCCTAGCTCCCTTCACAAGCTCTCAAACTTTAAGTCAAATCATTTAGAGCTTTATGTGGAATGGCTAAAATGATTGCACTAGGTTTCAAATCAGATGACAGTTCAAAGTTCAAAGAAACCTACGCATATGCAGTTAAAATCCAAAGCCATTTGAACTTGTGTCTCTTACATATTGAAATTCATAAGAAAAGAGGCAGTAACTAGCTTATCACATCTTAAGCAATATTCATTATGACTTTTTGGTCCGATAAGCCTAGGCATTCAAAGCCAAGTTTGAATCATTGAAAATCTAAGGCACTTGGCTACGAACTTGAGAAATGGAAAAAGGCATAAGACATTGATAAGTAGAGTGCACAACTCAAGAGGAGCATCTCACTGTTATGATTATAAACTTTAAATGCTCTCATGATCATATTTTTATATGCCTTCACGTGAATAGTACTTCAAATTATTATCCATAATGTACTTAATGATTAAATATCTTGTTGGATGGTTTTCTTTCATATGATTTATTATTTGAACTATTATTGATTATACTGATTGAGAATACTGGATTTGTTATACTGTAACGCCATCTACAAGGCTGTTGCAGAACTTTATGATACTTACATACTTGTATGGAATGCCACCTACATGGTTGATGTAGTGATGTGAATTGCATGCTAGTAGTGGATTCAGGTTGTTGTATGTTTAATATGAATTATCTGCTGAAATACAATCATATTTCAGGTACAAGTTTTGTGGGAAAATATCCAATTTACAGACGGCATGCTGCCGAAATTTCATTAAAATTTTCCCAAAATAAAAACCATGTACTAAGATGATTATGATAAAATTAATGCTAAAATATTTTTGAAAGGATGAGTGAAAATTAAATGAATATTAAACTTCATCCTTACATAGTCATCGAATATTTAACGAAGCTGAGATCCATCCCTTAAGAAAACGCATAACGGACTCATATGCATTGTGCTTAACTTTTGAATATTGAGGCTCTTCTAAATACCTTGAACATCATATCTAGTTCTTAAAAGTCTATAAATAGATATGGATTGTTCTCAGTTATGAACACTATAGCATTGCCTTGATATCTATTATCTAATGCATTTGTAGTCTATAGGAAAGCTATACTAGTTGCATATTTGAAATAAATTTATGAATATCAAGTATCGTTGTTTTAAAAGAGTTAAAATGATTGCTTATACTGCTTGGCAATGAAAATTATCCTTGATTAGTATAAGCATGTCAATTGATCTAAGCTAGGTTACAAATCAAAAGGGGGAGCATCTAAAATAAATTTCCATCTTATTATGCTTTGTTGGCACTAGTGTGATCCCAAGAGGGGCGTGAATTAGAGATTTAAAAACTATTCAGCTAATTAAATCATTTTGCCAATTCACCACAATTCATATCCCATTCATAATACAAATGTGTATGTAAATTAATAAAATGATAAATGTAGACATACACGTGCAACATATCTCATTTAAATAAAAGTGTGCATGCAAGTAATTAGAACTATGAATAAATAGGCACACACATGTTGAATTTAAAGTACATAAATTAAATGAGATAAGGAGAGAGTGACACACGATATTTGTTATCGAGATTTGGCCAAATCAACCTACGTCCCCACTTTGGGCATACCCCCCAAGGATTACACTAACCCTGCTCACTTAAACAGGCGGAGCAGAAGCCATTTACATCCTCTCCTTATGGGGTGAGGAAAACCCCAGTTTAATTTTCGGTCTAAACCAAACCGGTCTCATTTACAGGGCCGAGACTCTCCAGTTCAATTTCAGACTGAACCCAATCAGTCTCACTTACGGAGCTGAGACTCCCCAGTTCATTTTCGGGTTAAACTCAACCAATACACTAAAATCATTTTTGTACATAATAGTGCTTTTGAAAATACAAGCATGAATGTACACATTAAGCTCACAAAACATGCACTCTCTAAAGATATGAAATAATGCTCAGTAGAGAAAGGGTGCTTTCCTAAATAATATTTTCAAAATCTTTGAACAAAAATATATATAATGAATATTTCAAAGAATTAACCTAAAATGAATATTTCTCCCAAAAATATTTTTCAATGAAATAATTGGAGAAAACTTCAAGCTTACTCTCAAAAATCGTTTTTGAGAAATCAAAGTATATGTGAGAGTAAGTGATCTTAAAATAAATGCCTAAAACAAATAAGCTCTCTTTCAAAATAATTTTTGAAATCAATAAAAGGAAAGAGAGTTTTGGAGATTAAAATATTTACCCCAAGAAATAGTTTTTGCAATAAAAATTAAGGTTGGGGTGTAGAGACCCGAAGAATTATAGTAATTAAATAATTAAAGGAAGAAGAAAAAGGGAATTTCAAAAAGAGTTTTTAGCAGGGTCTCATCAACGAGCGCAGAGCGTTCGTCGACGAACGGGTTTCTTGGGCTCATTGACGTGGACACGTGCCTCGTCAATGAGAATTTACCGAGAGGGCTGTTTTTCTATGGCTTGCAATTTGTCGACAAGGTAAGTGTTCGTCGACAAATTTCTTCTTGGACTTATCGACTAGGTGATGTGACTCGTCGACAAGGCAGCAGTGTATAAATATGCTTAACATGGATTTCAGCAAAATTTTTCATGTAGCAACCTTCTCTCTCTCTCTCACTCTCTCTAAAATTGTCTCCCTCTTCTTCTTTCTAGATTTTCGGCTTCGTCCTTCGCCAATTCGATTATCGGAAGCCGCCACGCTACTCCTAAGAAGATTCTCTACAAGTCTGTTGGGGCAGTTCGTTGGTTAGGCCAACTTGGGCACCATCCCAAAATCTGGGTAAGTTGGGTATTTTAAGTTTTATAAGGTATTTGATATTTCTAGACTGAAGAAAATGTAGTAGATGGAATAATACTGAAATTTTGTTGGGAAAAATGTAAATTTCAGATGTTGAGTTGGGAACACCACGGGTGTAGGTTTGAGTTTAATTATGAGCTCTCAGTAAGCCAAGTAAGGGGATAAATTAAGTTAGTATTTTTCATGAAATTATTATTAAATAAACAACGTTTATTTTTAAAAAAATATGTATGTTATATAACTATGTTTGGGAATACTGTTGTTGAACAGGGAAATGGTTTAAACACATTTTATAAGAGAATATGATTTCAAATCAATTATGAGTTTAGAAGGCTACTTGCATTTGCGTGGCATAAGTATCATTTCCATGAAAATCATGTTATATTAAAATATTATGATGTTTCCAAGATAACCATGTTATGACAGTTTTCAAGAAAACTATAAAAATAGTACAGGAACTATTGTTTAAAGAATATTATGTTAGACAGTACAAGAATTTCATGTTTATTACATTATGAATTATGCCAGCGTAGATGTCGTGATTTTTACATTATGAATTATGTCAGCATAGATGCTGTGAATTTTTACGTTATGATTTATGCCAGCATAGACGTCATGATTATGTATGATATGTAAGAAATCATTAAATAAGATTATGTCAAATATTACTCTGAAATACGATACAACTATGTTTTAATAATATGGGATGTATTATATGTTATCAGAACCCGAATAACTTAGTTTAGTTTTATAAAGCACGGTACCGTAGCTATATATTTATGAATATATTTATGTTAGTGCTACCACACAACTCAAATAGAGTGTGGGAGATGGAAGTCGATGTGGCTTTATGAGAATGTTGTAGTTTCCCTGGTAGACCGGTACAAGTGGAACATGCCCATCGTACTTACACACCTATGTTTGACTTAGTATGGTCGCCCAATCATTGTTAGGTCCCACCTATGGGCTGCACAACCCAGTCATGTGGGCGTAAGACATGATAATATCTAGCTATCTATCTTGGGTAATATTTTGGTATGGTATGGTTATATAAGATTTTTTTTTTCTGTAAAAAAATGAAGTATGTTAAACTATGTTATATTAAATCATGTTTTTTTTTCAATTATGATACAACTATTTTTACTAGATATGGATTATGTTTACATGTATAACACAAAAATATTTATATTGCCACACACTGATATTAGTTTATCTCTCTTACTGAGAGGTGTCTCACCCCAGCATTGCAACATTTCAGGAAATCCGGATAGAAGGGCGGACAAAGCTTCGCAATAGTAGAGGTTGGCTAAATTACCCTATCAGTAGAGTAAGTAGTTGAGCTAGGGTCAGATGAGTTTGTGGATTGAGACCCTAGGATACTTTTGATCCTTTTGTGGATGTATGTATATGTTATGACAGATTTAGTGGAACTCTGGTATTGTGCTCATTGTGTATGGCATGTAAGTAATTTATGTTGTTCGCTGCTTAGGTATCAGAGATATGTGTATGGCATGTAAGTAATTTATGTTTTTCGCTGCTTAGGTATCAGAGATATGTGACAGGTTAATCCTCGGCACCCATGGGTCCGAGTTAATCATGATTATAGCAGTTTAGCAAGTTATTAGAATTATTATAAATTTTATCATGTGGAAAAAATATATATATATATATATATATATATATATATATAGAAAATAGGTAGGTCGTTACAGTTTGGTATTAGAGCCTAGGTTGCTAAGTTATGTAGACTTTAGAGTGCAGTGGAAAAAATACCATAGTATAGGAAAAGGATTTGAGGCTTTGTTCTATAGTTTGGAAGCAAGACTTCCGTGGTGGTTTATGTGTCTTTCCTGGGATGACGATTTCAAGAAAGTCATAGTAAACTATTATCGGGTTGTGTTTCTAAAGTATAAGATTGAATCTTAAGGTAGGATAAAGATGTCAAGATAGAAAGAATATTATGAGTTTTGGTTAGATACATAAATTACGGGGATAGGGTCCCTAAGTCATGTTTATTGTCTTTTCGGGATGGACCCTAGTAGTGGCAGTGCTCGTACGAGCGATAGTGAGGGCGGTGGCTGAGATCGAATGGAGCTCTAGAGAGCAAGAAGGCCCGTCTGCAGGCCACGGGTGCACAATAGAGAAATTCACCAAAATGTATCCTCCGACATTTTCAGGAGGTGCTAATCTTGTAGTCACCAAAAACAAGATGCAGGAAATAGAGAAAGTATTGGCAGTATTGTAGTGCACTAAAGAGCAGAGTGTCTTATTTGCCGCCCATAAACTGACAGGAGTGACTGAAAGATGGTGGACAGTGGTAAAAATATTGGAGGAACAGAGGGCGGTGCCTATAGCTATGACTTGGTTCCAGTTTAAAGACTTGTTCTTTGAAAGATACTTTCCGGCCACTATCAGGGAGGCCAAAGTGGAGGAGTTCCTAAATTTGAAGCAGGGACAACAAATAGTCCAGAAGTACATGGTGAGGTTTATAGAGTTGTCCAAATTCACCGCGTACATCATACCTGATGAAGCAAAGAAGGCGAGATAGTTTTAAAGAGGTCTGAGGCGAGAAATTTATAAGCAGGTAGCAATGTTGAAAGTGCAAGACTTTGCTGAGTTGGTAGATAGAGTAGTTGTGGCTGAGGCTAGTGAGTGGATGGGTGCGGAGGAGCAGGGGCAAAAGAAAAGGTCCATGTCTTCAGGCTTACAGGCAAGCTCTAGTCAGAGCTAGTGGAGGAGAGGTAATTATGGTAGGGGACAGAGATAGGAGACAAGAGCTTGTGAGATTTAGGGTATGCAGATCTACCCAGTTTGTTAGACGTGTGGAAAGAGACACTTGGGAGAGTGTCGAATAGGGAGAGGTGTCTGCTATCACTACAGAGTACCGAGACATTAAGTATGAGATTGTCCTATGCCACCTGGTATCACACCTGCTCCCAAACCGCACCGAGAAGGTTATCAGATGCCTCGTGGAGACTAGCAGAGGTATGTAGCCCCGGCGAGGGTTTATGCTTCGACGCTGGGAGACGCTGAGACCACAGGTGATGTTATGATAGGTACCCTTACTGCTTTATTATATCAAGCTATTGTTTTATTTGATTCGAGTGCCACCCACTCTTTTGTGTCTATGGAATATGATAAATTGTCTAGTGTTGAGACACGGTTATTAGATGTTGAATTGTCAATAGCAACACCAACAGGGTCAGTGGTGAGGTGTCGTAGGGTGCTTAGGGGCTATCTAGTAGAAATTCAGGGGAGAATATTACCAGCTAACCTAATTGTGCTGAATATGCATAGATTCGATATAATACTAGGTATAGACTGGCTGGCAGCTAACTATGTTAATATTGACCGTCATCTGAAAGAGGTGATATTTAGACCACCAGGGAAGCAAGAATTTATATTTGTGGGGTTACAGGTGCATTCCCCGCTCCATTAGTGTTACCCATATAGGTGAGAAGACTACACCTGGATGGATGTCAGGGGGTTTATGGCCTATGTAAAGGAGGTATCAGGAAATGAATTAATGCTTATCAGTACACCAGTGGTTAAGGAGTTTCCAGATGTTTTTCTAGGGGATTTACCTGGTTTTCCTCCCGACCGCAAGATAAATTTTTCTATCGATGTACTTCCAGGGATGACACCAATCTCTAAAGCTCCTTACCAAATGGCTCTAGCAGAATTAGAAAATTTAAAGAATCAGTTGTAGGATTTATTGAATAAAGGGTTTATCAGACCTAGTGTATCGCCCTAGGGAGTTTCAGTTTTATTTATGAAAAAGAAGGACTGGTTTATTAGGATGTGCATAGATTACAAAGAAATAAATAAAGTAACAATTAAAAATAAGTATCCTCTATCACATATAGATGATTTATTTGATCAGCCCCAGGGGACCCAAGTCTATTCTAAGATCGATCTTAGGTCAGGCTATCATCAGATGAAAGTTAAAACTGAAGACATCTCAAAGACAACTTTCAGGATCAAGTATAGGCATTATAAATTCTAGTTATGCCATTTGGTTTGATGAATGCTCCTGTTGTATTCATGGATTTGATGAATAGAATCTTTCACTAGTATTTAGACCAGTTCGTTGTGGTTTTTATTAATGAAATACTGGTCTATTCAAGGAGTTTTGAGGAGCATAAGATGCACCTAAGGCTAGTACTTCAGATGCTCAGGGAAAATAAATTGTATGCCAAGTTTAGCAAATGTGAATTCCAGTTAGAGAAAGTTGCATTTCTTGGGCATGTTATATTAGGGGATGGAATTTCAGTAGATCCCAGCAAGATAGAGGCGGTGGTGAATTAGGTCAGGCCGAGGAACATTCAAGAAATCAAAAGTTTTTTGGGACTGGCAGGATATTACCGTTGGTTTGTAAAGGGATTCTCAGCGTTATCAAGACCTCTGACATGACTAACTAGAAAGAATGTCAGGTTTGAATGGGACGACGGTTGTGAGCAGAGCTTTCAAAAATTGAAGCAAAGGCTCGTCATAACACCAGTATTGACTATTCCATCGGGAGGTGATGGTTACGTGATCTACTGCGATGCATCTTTGAGGGGGCTTGGATGTGTATTAATGCAGCAGGACAAAGTGGTAGCATATGCCTTTAGATAATTAAAAGAATATGAAAAGAATTATCCCACTCATGATCTAGAATTGGCTGCAGTGGTTTATGCACTGAAAATTTAGAGGCATTATCTGTACAGAGAGAGATGTAAAATATTGTCAGACTATAAAAGTCTAAAGTACTTCTTTACGCAAAAGGAGTTGAATATGCGATAGAGAAGATGGTTAGAGCTCATTTAGGATTATGACTGCACCATCAGTTAAGATCTAAGTAAAGCAAATGTGGTTGCTGATGCGCTGAGCTGAAAGTCCATGATGGCAGCATTGTCAGCAGTAGAAATTTAGCCCCCGATCCAGATGGACTTGGAGAGGCTTGGTGTGGAGCTAGTAGAGATTGATCACCATACATTTGTTTCCAACCTAGTGGTGCAGCCTACCTTACAGGAAAGGATTAAAGCTTCTAAAAAAGATGACGTAGAATTAGCAGGGCTGATAGCTAAAGTGCAGGATGGACAAGGAGAGGAGTTTAGTATTTTTTATGACAAATCTTTGAGGTTCCGTACCAAGCTATGCGTGCCCGTAGATGTGGATATCAGAAGGATGATCCTTGAGGAGGCTCAAAAATCCTTATATATAGTTCATCCAGGAAGCACTAAAATGTACAAGGATCTGCAAGAGTCTTTCTGGTTGAATGGCACAAAGAGGAAGATTGCCGAGTTTGTGTAGCAATGCTTGAGATGCCAGCAGGTTAAGGCTAAGCACCAGAAGTTGGTAGGAAAGTTCAACCACTTTACATCCCAAAATGGAAGTGGGATCACATTTCTATGAATTTTGTGATGGGTTTACCGCTGGCGCGGCAGGGATAGAATGCTATTTGGGTGGTCGTAGATCGACTGACGAAGACCGCTCACTTTATCCCTATCAAAGTCAACTACTCCATGGATGGATTGGCAGAAATATATATTCAAGAAATAGTACGATCACATGGTGTGCCGGTGTCTATAGTATCAGACTGAGACCCACATTTCACATTATGATTTTGGAAGAACTTGTAGGAAGTCATGGGGTCTCAGTTATCATTCAGCACAGCATTTCATCCTTAAATAGAAGGGCAATCAAAGAGGGTGATTCTGATATTAAAGGATATGCTACGGTCATATGTGCTGGATTTTGGAGGTAGTTGGACCTAGTATCTACCACTGGTAAAGTTTGCATATAATAACAGCTATCAGGCAAGCATTAACATGGCACCTTACGAGGCATTATATGGTAGGAGATGGCGTTCTCCACTATACTGGGATGATATGGGAGAGAGGCGAGTGTTGGGACCAGAATTAGTTCAGTAGGTGTACGATAAAGTTTGACTTATTAAAGAAAAGATCAACGCAACTCAGAGTTGGCAGAAAAGCTGCGCAGATACTTGCCACCAGAAGTTGGAATTTGAAGTGGGAGACCATGTATTTTTTAAAATAGCACCACTAAAAGGAACTGTGAGGTTTGAAAGGAAGGGCAAGCTGAGCCCTATGTTTATTGGCCCTTTTGAGATACTTGAGAGGTTGGGGTAAGTTGCCTACCGGCTAGCTTTACCACCAGTTTTATCCAGAATACATGACATATTTCATGTTTCTATGCTAAAAAAATACGTTCCAGATCCCTCCCATATGGTTAGTTATGTAGAGATAACGCTCAAGGATTCACTGGTTTATACGGAGATACTAGTGCAGATCTTTGACAGGAAGGAACAAGAATTGTGCAATAAGAAAATTCCATCAGTAAAAGTCCTATGGAGAAATCGCACAACGGTAGAAGCTTCTTGGGAGCTTGAGGAAGAAATATGACAGAAATACCCACACTTATTTAGTAGGGACTAGTAGTAATCAGGGAAAAAAACAAATAAGTATGTTAAATTTCTTTTGTACAAGTTAGTCAATACATGTAATAATTTTCTATTAGTAGGTAGTGTTTTGGTTTTGAGAGAATTTTTCTTTTATGTGTATATTTGTAATCTCCTAGGACTCTGAATGTAACCACGGTAGTCCTCCACCACAAGTGAGGGTAAGTAATAAAATAGGTAAGCGATTTTTCCTCAAAGGATGGTGTTCAATACAAATAGTAAATTTTGAGGACGAAATTTCATAAGGAGGGGAGAATGTAGAGACCCGAAGAATTATAGTAATTAAATAATTAAAGGAAGGATAAAAATGGATTTCAAAAAAAGTTTTCAGTAAGGACTCGTTGACCAGTGCAGAGCATTCATCGACGAATAGGCTTCTTGAGCTCGTCGACGTGAACACATGCCTCGTAAATGAGAATTTACCGAGAAGGCTATTTTTAAGGCCTACGATTCGTCGACAAGGGTTAAGTGTTCATCGACGAATCTCTTCTTGGACTCGTCGACGAGGTGACGTGATGTTGACTTTGGTGTATTCCCAAGAGGAGGGGTGAATTGGAATTTTAAAACTTATTCCTAGGTTAAACCAGATGTTAGCAGTTTTTCATAACCTAGGGTCTTTCTATGCAATTCCAAATGCGCAAATAAAAATAACATGTGGAAATTTAAATCATGCATAGCATTTACTAACAATTGACGAATAACATATACGTGCAGTAAATAAATTGTGGTAAAATAAAGTACACACACAATATGTTATCGGGGTTCAGCCAACTGTGCCTACGTCCTTATGTCCAGCTCATAAGCCCAATGATTCCACTACTAGCTCACTTAACAAGTGGAATGGCACCAGTTACAACTTGTTCAATTAACGAGGCTGACCTCAACCTACACCTTACCAGGATGGTGCACCTAGCTTTCCTAACCGGGTCTAAGCCAATCCAGGACTATTCAACAGGGCTAGTCTCCCTCTTCAGGCCCGTGCCTTGAATACAACAAATTTGTATAAAATTTTGTGTACACAGAAATGCTTCTTACACAAGCTAATTTGTACTACAATATGCACTAGTAATAATCAATCCACACCAAACAAGTAAAAACTATAAGCTTAGTGGTGTATATGTGCAATCTACACTCAATATAATGATTATACTCAGTCAAACACAAGAGTGTTCAAACAAGCTAATCTTTGAAAGCAAAGTATATCAAATCTCAAAATCATATTAGTGTTTTAAAGTTGCTAGCAATATTATTCAAATGAACTCAAAAATATTTTCTCAAATTATATCAAGCACAAGAGTTATTTGAAAACAAGTTTTGTAAAATATTTTGCACACAAAAATAATTACTTAAGGAATCTTGCAAAGACAATGCAAAGATCCTCAAGCTAAAGAGTTTTCCCAACACAAGATTTATCAAGTTAAATCCGTGGGAATAGCCAAACTCTCAACAAAAATCAAACAATAGAAATATCAATGAGTATAGGGCTATTTAGAATGAAAAAACTAATAATCTAAACACTCTCTCTAGGCTTGGATGATCAAAGAAAATGAAGTAGAGAAGTAAATTGAATAGTATTTGGAAAAATAGGCTTTTTAAATTTGAGAGGATTTTTCATTAATGATCTTGCTAATCTCTTGCTAATTTTCACAAATGGGCCCCTATATAAAAAAGTTAGGAAAATTATGACCATTTAGGACATGTATGATATTATTAAAAATGTGCATTTCAGTCTAGATTTAAATTAAATGCTTCCCTTGATAGCATATGTGATAATGGGGACTTTTCTAAGTGTTAGTATAGGGACCTAGGGTCTTTTTCTAAGGTCTTTTTACTTTGGCTAGAAAATCTGCCGTCAGTCAACCAAACCCTAAGGTCCATCTATGGTCTTGAGCTTATAGATCCTACATGCATGATATGCACCCATTATTACAGACCATTCCTACTTAATTATTATAGATCCGAATTAAACTTAATATAAATTACAACAATGAATATTCAACTAGGGTCTTCATTTTCCTCCAGGTCTCCGAGTGCCATCATATGATATTGCCAAAATACACCTGCACATCAACTCGACAGATATTAAATACCTAAGTATTTGTCATAATCAAAACAAGGTATGACTCATAGGGTCAACAATCTCCCCCCCTTTTGATGATGACAAATACTTGTCCACTTCTCCCCCTTTTGACAATAGCAAAAAGAGCCTAGATAAACATTTAAGTATATATAGGCAAATAAGAGGAAAATATCATTCATATACCAGATATGGTTTGGGAAAGTTTTAAGAAAATTCGGCAGCATGCCATTTGAAACTAGAGCATTTCCCAAAAACATATATGTATACAAGTGACCTGATTGAGTAAAAAATTGACAATATATCCACAACTACTTACTCAAACAGTTCAATATTCTCAAAACATAAAATAGAAGCATAACTTTCAGTCATTCAAAAGATAAAATAGCCATATAATGCAAAGTGAATGACAAAGATAACCTCGGCAATTTAGCACACAAACAATAAAACTAGTCATTTAAATGATTTAAATGACATGAAAACAAGGCTAAACCATAAATATACACAAACCATTGCAATTGAAACATATCATAAGACCCGTGGAAGATTTGAGTTTAAAGCACACGGCATATGATAGCAAGAAGTTGGTTTAAGCACAAACACAGTCTAACAAGTTCATATGCATTTACATATGAAGTTATCGAACCAGTTATGAAAAAAATATATGTCTATAATAAATAAATATATATCCCCCTTATGATGTTTGCAAAAAGGTACTGGGGGTGCTTGCTGAAAAAAAAAACTTTAAATTTAAAACTCATGCAAGCAGAATTTTTCTGGTGAATATTTAAGCATAAAACATCTCATGACCAAAAAAATACAACCATATGAAATTTAAAGATATATTTGAAGATAAAAACAAAATCATATGGCAAAAAAAATGATTGTAGCAGAAACAACATATTTCAAATTATGATTTTCAGTAAGAGCTTTACATTTTTGCTCATGCCACAATGAATTCATTCAAGATCTAAGCTAAACATATAGGTAAGCAAAATAGGGTAGTAATTTAATTCTAGATGCTCCCCCTATCAATTTGAATTATTGCTTAGATGAGATAAACTGCTTATACCAATTAAAGATTAATTTCATCTAACATGCCATGCAGTATAAGCCTTCATATTTAAGTCTTTTAAAAAGAGTATACTGGATGAAGATTTATTCATTTTACTATGCGTCCAGTATATTTGTCCCTATAGGTTACAAATACATCTAAGAATATGTATTAAGGCATACAATAGAGTTCATAACCCAAGAACATTTCATATCAAATCATAGAACTTCAAGTGCAGGATATAATGTTCAGGGATTTTTAGAAGAGCCTCAATATTTCAAAAAGTGAAGTGATGCATATAAGTCACTTATGCGCTTTCTATAGGAATGGAGCTGAGCTCCCCTAATCATTGGATGATTATGTGAGGATGAAGTTTAATATTGAATTGGTTTTCACTCATCCTTTCAAAAAAAATATTTTAACCCTAATTTTATCATAATCATCTTTAACACAAGGCTTAGGTTTGGGAAAATTCCTATCGAAATTTTGGCAGCATGCCGTTTGTAAATCGGACATTTTCCAAATTTTCATGCACCAAAACCTGATAGATTCAAGCAATCAATTCAAAATAATTCAGTTTGAGCATGCGAGAACCTATATCCACTACCAGCATGCAATACACATCACTACATCCTCCATGCAGGAGGCTTTCAATACAAGCATGCAATCTAGTAGTACTCAACAATTCATAAAATATAATATATCCATAAAAAAAGAATATAAATAGTAAAGAACAAAGAATAGAATTGAGTTCAATGCAGTATTGTTATTCATTAAGGCATGTACACTATGATTATGAGAGCATTTTAATTTAGTTGTCATGAGAGTGTAATGCTCCCCCTGAGTTAATCACTTATTTTCTAATTACTTAACCAAGTGTTTTAGACTTTTCGTGATTTAATCTTAGCTTATCATGCTTAGGCTTAGAGTACCAAAAAGTCACAATAAATATTTCTTTGAGAGTTCTAAGCCTATATTTTCTTCTTTTCTTATGATTTACAATACGTGAGAGGCTTGAGCTCAAATGGCTTGACTTTCTTATCATTCATGCATAGGTTTCTTAGTTATTGCATTTTCATATATGTTGAAACCAGTAGCACTCATATTAGGCATTTAACTTAATTCACAGAGCTGAAGCTCTAATGGATTTTATTTAATATTTTAGAGCTTATGAAGCTAGCATGGATAAATACTTTTAAACATTAAATTATTAATATGTTCAGAAGAGTATTTTGGTAGTAGCAGGACTTTATACACGATAACCATTCTAAAGAAATGTCCTAACTGCTTTGGCAAAAAGCGCTAAAGATTATATGAATGTTGATTGTAGCTCTTTGGTGATTGGAAAGTATCCTTTAAGTATGATCATAATTTTGGAGCAAGGATACGAACCAAGGAAGTGATGAATCTATACCTGATATGATCGTGGTTTGGTAATGATTTCCTATAAAGGGATCAAACCAAAATTAATTGATTTACAATTTAAACTCAAAGGGACCAATCCCCTAGTGGATGCCTCTAGTTTGGTTATAGCTATAAGAAGCACTCAATATATATTAGTCATTTATGATCAATAATGCTTTAAGCCTAGAGTGATGACATGATTTTGATTTAGGCTTTTCATATTCAAAAAGTGAGTTTAGGGTATAGTGATATATCATATTAAATGGAACCCCAACACTCAGTTTTGTGCAATGGACAGCGGTGGCTTAACTTAAAGTATTATATTTAATAATGGGTTAAGCATTTGGAAATATTTACCTAGCAATGGTGCTTAGTCCATTTGGAAGTGGATTTATTCAATTTTTGAATTTGCTTGCTAATCTTATAATTCTTAGTATGACAATAGTATATAGTAAATACAAATATTGAGAATTTTATTTTAAGCGCCAACCACTTCCTAGGCCTACAGTCATCACAACCCCTGAACCTAGGAACTAAGAGAAGATTAAAATATTTATATAATTTCTATTAGACTCTGATCTTCCGTAGATTCTACAGAATTTGCTTTCCTAATTATCCATTTCATTTCTTTGTCTAGGCCTCGGGCACTTCTAAATAGACAATTAAACCAGACGTGCACTTTCATTCTATAGTGCAAGCAAATTTTGAATAACGTGAACGATTGTGCTTGCATACCCAATTTTTACTAGATGAGACATGGAAGTTTTTATGACTATGGGATTTATAGAATGAACCCTTTTTGAAAAATTTATTTCTTTTGGCTCTTAAGGGTTTATTGTGATTATTCTTTTCATATTCTACTTTGCGTGAAGCTCTAGAGTAATCATTTACTTCTTTCCTTAAGTAGATAATTTTCAATATCTTTTCAATCTTTCTCTTCTCAAGGATAGCATGATAATATTTTAGATCCTCTAATAATTTTACTAACCTTCTACTTTCATTTTTGAAGACTGTTTTCTACTTAAATACCCTAACTAGAAGTTTATGCATTTTAAATAAAGTACATTCTAGTTTTTTGTTCAAGGGCATGCTTTCATCATAAACTTCAACATATGATTCATCACAAAATTTATCTCTATAATTTTCATATGAATCAATGCATGCTTTGTCAACATATTTATCACAAGGAATACCAGATGATTCATCATACAATATATTGCAGTATTTTTCACCAGAATCATTGCATGCATCACTAACAGTATTATCAATAGATGATTCAGCATACGATACATCACAGCATTCAACACAAGAATCATCAACAGAGGTAGAGATAGAATCATATACCTTAACGTCTGATAAAGCAATTACCCTATCATTTACTACTTCATGAGTGGTGATCTCATTCTCCTAGGATTCTCCATATTTCCTTTCGAGTTCATCCCAGATATCCTTTGCACTATGACATGCCACAAACTCAATAAAAATATTAGATTCTAATGCAAAATATAACATGTCCATGGCATATGAATTCGCATGCATTAGCCTAATATCATTTTCTTCCGAGGGCATGCAAATTCCATTAATAATCACCCGCTAGGCCATCCAATCCATTGATTTTATAAAAATGCTCATTCTAATTTTTTCAAGTGGTGTAATCAAGACCACAAAATACTGGAGGCCTAAAAGGTGACTGTCCCTCACCGAATGGGGATACACCAAATTGAGCCATCTCGATCTTTAGAAAAATGTTTAAGTAAATGTCATGAGGCTCTAATACCAATTTTTGACTTTGGTGTATTCTCAAGAAGAGGGTGAATTGGAATTTTAAAACTTATTCCTAAGTTAAACCAGATGTTAGCAGTTTTTCACAACCTAAGGTCTTTCTATGCAATTCCAAATGCGCAGATAAATATAATATGCGAAAATTTAAATCATGCGCAACATTCACCGACAATTGAAGAATAACATACATGTGTAGTAAATAAATTGTGGTAAAATAAAGTGCACACACGATATGTTGTCAGGGTTTGGCCAATTGTGCCTACGTCCCTGCATCAAGCTCGTAAGCCCAAGGATTCCACTAATAGCTCACTTAACAGGTGGAGCGGCACCAGTTACAACCAAGTCAATTAATAGGGCAAACCTCAACCTACACCTTACCAGGATGGTGCACCTAATTTTCCTAACCGGGTCTAAGCCAATCCGGGACTATTCAACAAGGCTAGTCTCCCTCTTCTGACCCGTGCTTAGAATACAACAAATTTGTATAAAATTTTGTGTACACAGAAATGCTTCTTACACAAATAGATTTGTACTACAATATGCACTAGTAATAATCAATCCACACCAAACAAGTAAGAACTATAAGTTTAGTGGTGTACATATGCAATCTACACTCAATATAATGATTATACTCAATCAAGCACAAAAGTGTTCAAACAAGCTAATCTTTGAAAGCAAAGTATATCAAATCTCAATATCATATTAGTGTTTCAAAGATGCTAGCAATATTATTCAAACGAACTCAAATTGTATCAAGCACAAGAGTTGTTTGAAAATAAGCTTTGTAAAATATTTTTCACACAAAATTAATTACTTAAGGAATCTTACAATGACAATGCAAAGATCCTCAAGCTAAAGAGTTTTCCCAGCACAAGATTTATCAAGTTAAATCCGTGGGAAGAACCCTAGCCAAACTCTCAATAAAAATCAAACAATACAAATATCAATGAGAGTATAGGGCTATTTAGAATGAAACACTAATAATCTAAACACTCTCTCTAGGCTTGGATGATCAAAGAAAATGAAAAAGAGGAGTATTTTGGATAGTATTTGGCAAAATAGGCTTTTTAAATTTGAGAAGATTTTTCGTTAATGATCTTACTAATCTCTTACTAATTTTCACAAATGAGCCCCTATATATAGAAGTTGGGAAAATTATGACCATTTAGGACATATAGGGCATTATTAGGATTGTTTTAAAACAAATTAGCAAAGTTAACCTTATTTAAAAAAATTAACCATGGTAAAAAAAAATGTCCAACTCGAGAGCACTGGTCGTGTAACGACCTACTTATCTTACTACATAATTAAATATCATTTACTCTAAACATAATAAGGTCAACCTGAACCCGTAGGTAACGAGGACACACCTATCATACACAGCGGAAACCTAAGCAGCAGTAAATAGAAATTTCATCCAACCATAGAATACAAAATACTAGAGTTACCTACATTCCATCATATACTACATAAATATACAATCCTCAAAATATCAAAAAGACAAAACTAGGATCTAATACCAAAAACCAGCTGATCCTAGCTCAAAACTCACCCTCCTAGCGAAGTAGTAAAAATTGTCTCAATGGCGGGCTCGATCCGCCTGTCTTTCTAGGTTCCTTAAAATGGTTTAAGCTGGGATGAGACACCTCTCAGTAAGGGAAATAAATTAAATACAGTTGTGTGGCAACGTGAATATTTACATGCGATAATAGATATACAGTACATATCACATGCTTGAAAATACTGATAATATCATAACTGAGTAAACATACAATTTCATAGTCATACGAAATCATACTACATTTCACTATTCACAAAATCATCTTATATAACTAGTAATTCTGAAATTTACCCAGAATGAATAGCTAGTTGGTGTCGTGTATTAACCCCCATGACCGGTTGTGCTGGCCGAAGGCAGGACCCAACAATGGCTAGCTGACCACTGCGGAGTCAAAAATGTCTGTAAGTATGAAGGGCCCGTCACACCCTAGTCCAGAATACTAGGTGGATGTCTACAACTCTACACTGAAAGCAACATCGATTATTTATCTCCCATCCCCTCTACTAGCAGGGACGATTAGCACAAGTCTGAACTGAACTGAACTGAACTGTATAGCTATCGTACCGTGCTTCTGAAACTTATTTGGACTATCATCCGAGTTCTAATAACATATAGTACATGATAATATACTTTTTGAACATAAATAAATTGATAGCATTTTTTGAATTCTATAATAATTACGGCCTTGTGCTGAATATATGCATAACTGCGGCCTTGCGCCGAATAACATAAATAACTGCGGCCTTGTGCCGGCTATTAGACACGGCCTTGCGCTGAACATAAAATACATACTAATCTGAATAAATATATTGTTTATCATATTCTAAAGTCATGGATTACTATATTAACATGTTATTCCTGAAATAACTGCAAATATGTTTTTCTTGTAAAATTGACTTAACATAATACTATTTGCGTAAAATAATATTCATGCCACACAAACTGAATAAAATCATGAATTCTGTTCTGAAATCACATTTCCTAACATTTCATACTAAAAATACATATTCCTGTGTAACAACAGTATTTCTCAAATATATATATATATATATATATATATATATATATTCACAAATATGCTTATATATGATACATGCTTTCTGAACATAGACCTGCTATTAAATAATAATAATTTTCATGGAAAATTATTACTTTATTTTACTCCATTGTTGTACTAACTCTGGTCCCACAATTCGCCACTCACCCATCTCATCGCAATATAAAGGAGAACGACATCTCCTACCATAGAGCGCCTCAAACGGTGTCATGCCAATGCTGGTCTAATAACTATTATTGTACACGAACTCTACCAGCAGCATAAACTGGGTCCAACTACCCCCGAAATCTAGCACGCATGCTCGAAGCATATCTTGTAATATCTAAATCGTCCTCTCAATCTACCCATGTGACTGAGGATGGAATGTCGTGCTGAAAGATAATTGAGACCCTAGAGCCTTCTGCAAGCTCCTCTAAAATCGTGACGTGAAACGCAGGTCTTGATCTGACACTATAGACACTAGCACACCATGAGAATGGACCATCTCCTGAGTATAGATCTCTGTCAGTCTGCCCATGGAGTAGTTGATCTTGATGGGAAGGAAATGGGCGGTTTTAGTCAAACGATCTACAATCACCCAGATCGCATTTTGGTCATACAATGCCAATGGCAACCCTGAAACAAAATCCATAGATATGTGATCCCATTTCATTATGGGATAAAAAGTAGCTGCAACTGGCCTGTCGACCTCTGGTGCTCAGCTTTTACCTACTGGCTCGTTAAACACTGTGCTACATGCTCGGCGATCTCCTTATTCATACCACTCCACTAATAAGACTCTTGCAGATCCCTATACATTTTCATACTGCCGGGATGAACTATGTATAAAGATCAGTGAGCCTCTTTTAGGATGATCTTCCTTATGTCAGCATCAGAAGGAACACATAACCTAGAACGGAACCGCAAAGCTCCGTCATCTGTAATACAAAACTCCTCTCCCTAACCACTATGTACTCCGACCATTACCTTTGCTAATTCTGGATCCTCCTTCTGAGCAGCCTTAATCTTTTCCTGCAGAGTAGACTGCACCACTAAACTAGCAACACATACCTGAGGATCACTCTTGACCAACTCTAAGCTAAGTTTCTCCATATCCATCATGATTGAATACTAAATCTCCATAACTACTAGCTCTAGTCCCATAGACTACCTACTCAATGCATCAGCTACCATATTTACTTTCCCTGGGTGGTAACTGATAGTACAATCAAAATCTTTAATAAGCTCCAACCACCTTCTCTGCCTCATATTCAGTTCCTTTTGAGTGAAAAAAGTACTTTAAACTCTTATGGTCAAAGAAGATTTCACATTGCTAGCCATAGATGTAATGCCTCCAAATATTCAATGCATATACTACTGTAGCCAATTCAAGATCATGGGTAGGGTAGTTATTCTCATATTCTTGCAACTACCTGGAAGCATACACTACCAACCTACAATTGACTCACTCGAAAAATGAGCAGCTCGAAAGCCATCCCAAGTATAGGAGTTCTGTCGTGTAATATTAAGCCGAAGGGCTAGATCGTCTCCTCAGGGAATGCGTTTTAATCTCAGATTTCACGTTCTCCCAATCGAAAATAAAAATGTACTGAACTCAGTTCAGATTCAGGATTTTCAGGATGGCTCAATTTCACTTTTGACAAATTAAATGACACGCAATTTAAAGTCCTAAAACTAACATGCAGTGAATTAAAGAACACTAATGGAAACCCTATACTACTCGAGGAAATATCGAAGCACGTGCTAATTAAAGATGGTAACATCGGACACGGAATTAAAAGCACACTATGGAAACTCAATCAGATTCAAGCACACACTAAAAATCGGAACTTTAACAATTCAAGAACTCAAACCAAAATGCAACACATAAAAAAAAAGAACAATGACAGAAAATAAAAAATACGAACTTTGATAAAACCGGTCCTAACTAAACCGAACATCGAAACAAAAATTAAATCTTGGAAAGAAAAAAATAACTAATTTAAATATGAACCAAGGCGTAATTAAATATGAACTTCCAACTAAATCTACCAATAAAATAAAATACAAAAAACAAATAACTAAACAATAAACTATTGCAAAGATAATAAAATTTTCAAAACCCAAACTTTGTAAATACCTTCAGTAAATAAAAAAAATACCATCCTATATCAATATTAAAAGAGAAAAGATAAAAGAGAGAGAGAAAAAGAACAAAACAGAGCAAGAGGTGGCTGTTTGTGGAGTCGTTGATGGTGGCTCGGGTGAGGCTCTGTTTTGGAAGAGCTCTCGGCCTGCTGCTGGAAATTGGTTGCTGTCCTGGAGTCGTAGCTAGGCTACTGTTCTAGCTGCTGGAAAATTGCAGCAAGTTGCAGAGGAGGATCTGCTGCTGGCTGGTGTTGCTGTACTCGGGCTACTGCTACTTCTTCGGGTGGCTAGCAGGCTGGTGCAATGGCTGGGAAGACTGGGAGATTAACCAAGAGGGAACAGTAAAGAGAAGGAGAGAAAGGACAGGAAAAGGGAAAAGCAGAAAAGGGAAGGAGAAGAGGAAAGAGAGGAAGAGAAGAGAGCAAAGCAGAATTTAAAAGAACAAAAAAAACAAACTAAAGAAGAAGAAGAAGAAGAAGAAGAAGAAGAAGAATAGGGAGCCCTGGGGGCTACCTACACAGGAAGAGGAAGAGAAGGGTTAAATAGGATAGGGGGGAAAGCCCTAGACCCGGATAGGAGACCTGACCCAGCAACTTGACCCAATTGGAGTTGACCCGAATTGCTATATTTTTTTCATTTTTTTCATTCTCTGTTCATCGCAAATCTGACTCTTCTGGAGCTCGTATCTCACAAAACTCAAAACACAAAAGTTGTAGATAATCCTTTTCTTTTTTTCCAAAAATTTGAATCGTCTCAATCAGAGCTTGGATGGAAAAGTTATGCATGAAATACGAACAAGTATCGGTTTTGGTTCCTGGGAATTTTCCTGCGACAAAAAATTACCAAAACTTCATAAATAGTGTAATAAAGTTCAAGAATGATGATTTTGGCACTTTATTAAAATATTGGATAATTTTGGACATTTAATTAAAAATATAAACCGTAAAACCCGGGTTAAACGTCCAATTACGTAGTTTTGACGCGTAATCAACCATACTGCATCAATACACAGTCAAGTCCCTTCAAGGACGCATCACTATAAATAACATAACCCTCACCCCCTGACGAGATGATCAACACTGGTGTCGTGATAAGCCTTTGCTTCAATTCCTGAAAACTCTGCTCACAACTGTCGCTCCATTCAAAACTGATATTCTTCCTAGTCAGTCGATTCAAAGGTTCTGATAATGCTGAAAATCCCTCAACAAAACGATGGAAATAACCAGCCAGCCCCAAGAAACTCTTGATCTCCTGGACGTTCCTCAGTTTAGCCCAATTCACAACGGCATCAATTTTACTAGGATCCACAAAAATTTCGTCCCCTAAGATGACATGCCCCAAAAACAAAACCTTCTTAAGTCAGAATTCACATTTTCTGAACTTGGCGTATAACTTCTTTTCCCTGAGTGTCTGTAAAACCTGTCTTAAATGCATCTCATGCTCCTCAGAGCTCCTCGAATAAACTAGCACATCATCAATAAAAATAATAACAAAATGTTCTAAATATTAGTGGAAGATTATATTCATCAAATCCATAAATATTGTAGGAGCATTCATCAGACTAAAAGGCATAACAAGAAACTCATAATGCACATATCTGGTCCGAAAGGCCATCTTCGATACATCTTCTACGCTTACCTTTACTTGATGATATCCTAACTTGAGATCAATCTTAGAATACACCCGTGTACCCTAGAGCTAATCAAATAAATCATCTATATGGGGTAGAGGATATTTATTCTTGATTGTCACCTTATTAATTTCCTTATAATCTATACACATCCTCATGAACCCATCTTTCTTCTTCACAAATAGCACTGGAGCCCCCCACGAAGATACACTAGGTCGTATAAAACCCTTATCAAGCAATTCTTACAACTGATTGTTTAATTCTACCAACTCTGCTAGCACCATTTGATAAGGTGCTTTAAAGATCGGTGTTGTACTTGGAAGCAGATCAATAGGAAAATCTACCTTACGATCAGGTGGCAAGCCTTATAGCTCATCTGGAAAAACATCTGTAAATTATTTTACTACTGGCGTACTAGTGAGCTTCAATTCATTCCCTGACATTTCCTTCACAAAGGCCGCGAATCCCTGACAACCACCTAGGAGCAGTCTCCTCGCCTGAATGGCTAATACTAAGGTAAGGATTGCACTCGCGACCCTATAAATATGAATTCTGATCTTCCTAAGGGTTTGAATATTACTTCTCTTGAATGGCAAACTATACTGGAAAATTTAGCTGCTAGTCAATAAATGTCGAATATGACATTAAATTCATGCATATCCGGCACTATCAAATCAACTAGACAGCCCCGAAGCACCCTACTACACTTCATTACTGACCCGATCGGTGTAGTTACTAACAGTTCAGTGTCTAATAACCGTGTTTCTACCCCATATAATTTAATGCAACCCATAAACACGAACGAGTGTGTGGCTCCTGAATCAAATAATACAATAACTTTAAAGGAAAACATGCTAATCATACTTGTCACTACGTCGCCGTCTGTCTCAACATCACCTGGCTTAAAAGCAAAAACTATAGCTAGAGCCATATTCCTCTGTTGGCCTCCACGTGGCACCTGATAGCCTCCTTGAACAGGTTTAGGAGTGGGAGCAGCACCAATCTAAGCTTGACAATCTCTCATCATATGTCCTAGCTCCCCACAATGACAGTAGTTTCCTCGCCTGGCACGACACTCGCCCGAACGTCTCTTCCCACATGACAAACAAGCTGGAAAAGGCTGCATACCCTGAAAACCATGATTCCCTGACTCCTGCCTTCGATCCCTGTAGTATCCACCTCTCTTCCACAAACCCCGACTAGATCCCTGCTAGGAACCAGAAGGCGTGGATCTCTTCCTCTGTCTCTGCTCCTTGGCCTCCAACCGCTCTCCAGCTTCTGCCATAGTTGCCCTGTCTACCAGCTCAACAAAATCTTGCAATTTCAGTATCAACACTTTCTTATATATTTCTCTTCTCAGACCTCTTTCAAAGTGCCTTACCTTCTTCGTCTCATCTGAAATAATGTACAAGGCGAAGCGAGATAACTCAATGAACCTCGTTGCATACTGCTGCACTGCCTGCTGTCCCTGCTTTATTTTCAAGAACTCCTCTATCTTAGCTTCCTTGGACGATGCTGGAAAATATCTATCAAAAAATATCTCCTTAAATCTCTCTCATTTCATCTCTGTAGGCACTGTCCTCTGCTGCTCCAGAAGTCTCACTATCGCCCACCATCTTTCGGCCTCCCCAGTTAGTTTATACATAGCGAACATGTGATACCCCATGGATAAAAGACTTAAAAAGGATTAAATGTTACTACCCATATCAACAAGGTGCACCTTTCTTTTCGAGAGTCTTCCTATAAGAACTTCATAGTTAAGTGTGCTTGGCTTGGAGCAATCTTGGGATGGGTGACCACCTGGGATGTTTTCTCAGGAAGTGTGTGAGTGAGGACAAAAACACACTGACAAGGACATGTGTTGGTTTGTGGGGTCAGTCATTAGTCTGATAAGGCCCGCCCCCTGTTTTCTAGTCTAGGTGGAGGAGGAGAGATGCAATGCTCCCTGGCAGACCCAAGATGGACATTACAAATGGTATCAGAGCCAACACCCAGCCGAAAGTGTGATGAGATTCACATCACCTGGGTTCAGAAATGTGGGTTCGCAATGAGGACGTTGTGTCCTATAAGTAGGGGAGAATGTGATACCCCATAGATGAAAGACTTAAAAAGGATTAGATGTTACTGCCCATATCAACAAGGTGCACCTTTCTTTTCGGGAGTCTTCCCATAAGAACTTCATAGTTAAGCGTTCTTGGCTTGGAGCAATCTTGGGATAGGTGACCACCTGGGATGTTTTCTCAGGAAGTGTGTGAGTGAGGACAAAAACATACTGAAAAGGACATGTGTTGGTTTGTGGGATCAGTCATTAGTCCAATAAGGCCCGCCCCCTATTGTGTGGTCCAGGTGGAGGAGAAGAGATGCAGTGCTCCCTGGCAGACCTAGGTTGGGGTATTACAGAACATCACCCTCTGCTCCTCATAACACTGCAACAGTGCAAATACTTTTTCAATCTCCTACACCCAGTTTTCAGCGACTACAAGATCAGTCCCTCCTGAGAATGTCAAAGGATTCATCTTAATAAACTTCTCAATCGAACTATCGTGGCCTGCAGACAAACCACCTTGCTCTCTGGAGTTCCTAGCAATTTTAGCCATGACTTGCTGAGCTACATTGCTTAGTACCGCATTTGAATCACCACCCACAGCGCCCGAGGGCCCAGCACTCTCATTACCACTAGCATGAGCGCTACTACCTCCAGGCTCCATCCTAAAAAGATAATAAACTTAGCTTAGGACCCTATCATCACAACAGACCCTACACAAATTATTCAACTAATATACCATATCCTTAACTAATTCATTACCCCTAATCTTGATTCAAAGTTTAGTCCTGCAACCTAGATACCCAACCTGACAATAGTTAACCATGGCTTTCCTGAAATCGTCACCCTGAAAGACACACAAACCATCACGGAAGTCCTGCATGCAAAACCAGACATCAAATTCCCTTATCCTATACTCTGGTATTGTTATTGCTACATTCTAGAGTCTATAGAACCTAGCATCCTAGACTCTGATACCAAATTGTAACGACTTGCTTATCTTAATACATAATTAAATATCATTTACTTTAAATATAATAAGGTCAACCTGAGCCCATAGGTAACGGGGGCACACCTATCATACACAGCGGAAACCTAAGTAGCAATAAATAGAAATTTCATCCATCCATAGAATACAAAATACCAGAGTTACCTACACTCCATCATATATTGTATAAATATACAATCCTCAAAATATCAAAAAGAAAAAACTAGGATCTAATACCAAAAACTAGTTGATCCTAACTCAAAACTCACCCTCCTAGCGGAGTAGTAAAAATTGTCTCAACGGCGGGATCAGTTTGACTGTCTTTCTAGGTTCCCTGAAATGGTTTTAGCTGGGGTAAGAAACCTCTCAGTAAGGGAAATAAATTAAAAAAAGTTGTGTGGCGACATGAATATTTACGTGCTATAATATTTATACAGTACATATCACATGCTTGAAAATACTAATAATATCATAACGGAGTAAACATACAATTTCATAGTCATACGGAATCATATTGCATTTCACTGTTCACAAAATCATCTGATATAACTAGTAATTCTCAAATTTACACAGGATGAATAGCTAGCTGGTGTCATATATTACCCCCTACGACGAGTTGTGCAGCCCGAAGGTGGGACCCAATAATGGCTGACCAACCACTGTCGAGTAAAAAATATTTGTAAGTATGAAAGGCCTACCACACCCTAGCCCGGATTGCCAGGTGGACGTCTATAACTCTACATTGAAAGTTATATCGACTATCCATCTCCCACCCCCTCTACTAGCAAGGGTGGTTAGCACAAGTCTAAACTAAACTAAATTGTATAGCTACGGTACCGTGCTCCTGAAACTGATTTGAACTATCATCCAGGTTCTGATAATATATAGTACATGATAATATACTTTTTGAACATAAATAGATTGATAGAATTTTCTGAATTTTGTAATAACATAAATAATTATGGTCATGAGCCGAATACATGCATAACTGCGGCCTTGCGCCGAATAACATAAATAACTACGGCCTTGCGCCGACTATCAGTCACGACCTTGCGCCGAACATAAAATACATACTAATCTGAATAAATGTATTGTTTATCATATATTATGAAATCGTGGATTACTATATTAATATGTTATTCCTGAAATAACTGCAAATATGTTTTTCCTGTAAAATTGACTTACATAATACAATTTGCGTAAAATAATATTCATGCCATACAAACTGAATAAAATCATGAATTCTGTTATGAAATCACATTTCCTGACATTTCATACTAAAAATACATATTCCTGTGTAACAGCAGTATTTCCCAAATATATATATATATATATATTCACAAATATGCTTATATATAATATATGCTTTTTGAACATAAACCTGCTTTTAAATAATAATAATTTTCACGAAAAATTATTGCTTTAATTTACTCCCTTACCTGACTAATAAAAAGCCCCTACAATGTCTAGTCTTACACCCGCAGGGTTCCCCGTTCAACTCTCTAAAAATAATATTTTCCTTAACAAAACTTCAGTATTTCTTCGAGTACTACATTTTCTATAACTGTAGGAAAGTCAAATATTGAATAAAAAATCTTATCCTGAAATTGTGATGAAATCCAAGTTAACCCCACTAGCGATCCATTCCGACAGATTTGAAGAGAACTTCCCCAAGAGTGTCGTGGTGGTCTCGGATCGTCGAACCAGTAAGAATTCGGCCTGAAATCTTAGAGAGGAGGGGAAGGGGATGAACAAGAGAGAGAGAGAGAGAGAGAGAGAGAGAGAGAGAGAGAGAGAGAGAGAGAGATTTTTCATGAAATTTCTGCTAAAAAATTCGAGTTTAGGCTATTTATACACTAGCCTTCATTGACAAGACACGTCACCTCATCGACGAGGCTTGCTATCACCCTCTTTTTAATTTTCATTTTTCTCCCTCTTTTATTTAAATACCATAATTCTTTGGGCCTCTACAGGTCGACTGGACTTGAGGTTCGGTTGACCAAGTGACAAAGTTCGGTCGATTGGGAGAAATTCGAAGTGAGAGTTCGGCCGACTAGACTAAAGGCCCCAAAGGCGATTTTTCCATTTCTGCGTGGTTTGGTCAATCAAATGATTTTGAACTATGAAGTTCGATCAACCAGGCAGTTGGATTCTCTCACGTGGGGATTCGATTGACTAGGGCGTTGCCCATATAAATCTAGTCGGTCGACCAAGAGGTCAAATTGTTGACCTAGGGAGGTTCGGTCGACCAGGGCTTATATATATTCTTCTGGTCGGTTAACCGAGTGATCAACATGTTGACTCGATTGGGAGTTTGGTTGACCAAGCTGCATGAACTTGGCAAGGTTTGGTCAACCGTGCTATGGTCAAACCGTTGACCAAGTGAAGGTTCAGTCGACCGAATGCTTCTGCGCATTACAGTTCGGTTGACCGAACACACTAAAAATGTGCATTTCGATCCAGATTTAAACTAAAAGCTTCCCTTGATAGCATATGTGATAATCGAGACTTTTCTAAGTGTTAGTATAGGGACCTAAGGCCTTTTTACTTTGGCCAGAAAATCTGGCGTCGGTCGACCAAATCCTAAAGTTCATCTATGGTCTTAAGCTTATAGATCCTACATGCTTGATATGCACCAATTATTACAAACCATTCCTACTTAATTATTATAGACCTAAATTAAACTTAATATAAATTAAAACAATGAATGTTCAACTAGGGTCTTCATTTTCCTCCGAGTCTCCGAGTGCCATCATATGATATTGCCAGGATACACTTGCACATCAACTCGGCAAACATTAAATACCTGAGTATTTGTCATAATCAAAACAAGGTATGACTCATAGGGTCAACAACGTGGCTCATCGATGAGGCAGCAGTGTATAAATATGCTTAACTCGGATTTCAGCAAAATTCTTCATGCAACAACCTTCTCTCTCTCTCTTTCTAAAATTGTCTCCCTCTCCTTCTCTCTAGATTTTCGACCTCATCCTTCATCGGTTCGACGATCAGAAGTCGACACGCTACTCCTGGGAAGATTCTCTACAAGTTTGCTAAGGTAGTTCGCTGGTTAAGCCAAGTTGGGCACCATCCCAAAATCTGGGTAAGTTGGGTATTTTAAGTTTATAAGGTATTTGGTATTTCTGGACTGAAGAAAGTGTAGTAGATGGAATAATACTGAAATTTTGTTGGAAAAAATGTAAATTTCAGGGTGTTGAGCTGGGAACACCATGGGTGTAGATTTGGGTTTAATTGTGAGCTCTCAGTAAGCCAAGTAAGGGGATAAATTAAGTAAGTATTTTTCATGAAATTATTATTAAATAAACAGCATTTATTTTTCATGAAATTATTATTAAATAAACAGCATTTATTTTCAGGAAAATATGTATGTTATAGAACTATGTTTGGGAATACTACTATTGAACAGGGATATAGTTTAAACACATTTTATAAGAGAATGTGATTTCAAATCAATTATGAGTTTAGAAGGCTACTTGCATTTGTGTGGCATAGACGCCATGATTATGTATGATATGTAAGAAATCATGAAATATGATTATGTCAAATATTACTCTAAAATATGATACAACTATGTTTTAATAATATAGGATGTATTATATGTTATCAAAACCCGAATAGCTTAGTTTAGTTTTATGAAGCATGGTACCATAGCTATATGTTTATGAATATGTTTATGTTAGTGCTACCACACATCTAAAATAGAGTGTGTGAGATGGCGGTTGATGTGGCTTTATAGGAGTGTTGTAGTTCCCCTGGTAGACCGGTACAAGTGGAACAGGCCCATCGTACTTACACACCTATGTTTGACTAAGCATGGTCGGCCAACCATTGTTAGGTCCTACCTACGGGCCACACAACCCTGTCATGTGGGGGTAAGACAACAACAACTAGCTATCTATCCTAGGTAATATTTTAGTATGGTGTGGTTATATAAGATTTTTTTCTGTACATAAATTTAGTATATTAAACTATGTTATGTTAAATCATGTTTTATTTAGATATGATACAATTGCTTATACCAGATATGGATTATGTACTATTTATATGTATAACACAAAAATACTCATATTGCCACACACTAATATTAGTTTTTCTCCCTTACTGAGAGATGTCTCACCCCAGCATTGCAACATTTTAGGAAATCCAAGTAGAAGGGCAGATAAAGCTCCGCAGCAGTAGAGGTTGGTTGAATTACCCTGTCAGTAGGGTAAGTAATTGAGCTAGGATCAAATAAGTTTGTGGATTGAGACCCTAGGATACTTTTGGTCCTTTTGTGGATGCATGTATAAGTTATGACAGATTCAGTAGAACTTTGGTATTGTGCTCGTTGTATATGGCATGAAAGTAATTTATGTTTTCCGCTACTTAGGTATCAGAGATGTATGACAAGTTAATTCTCGGCACCCATGGGTCCGAGTTGATCATGATTATAGCAGTTTAGCAGGTTATTAGAATTATTACAAATGTTATCATATGAAAATATATATATATATATATATATATATATATATATGTGGAAAATAGGCAAGTCGTTATAGGTGGAACTTTGATTAAGTGAAAAATTAGAAAGAAAATATTTGTTAATCAAAGTTGCTAATCTTGGCTTATGAAGGGGTATATATAAAGTCTGGGAATTTTTTTACCATTGGGGACATACTGGGTATTATTAGAAAAGTTTAATTAAATTTTAAACCCGTTTGAGCATTTAAAAATACTCTAACCCGAGAGTGTCGGTCGACCGAGCTATAGGTTCAGTTGCCCGAACACTCACAAAACAAAAGGCACATTTTAAACATTCGGGTGTCTGAAAATATGTTCGGTTGGCTGAACAAGGTGATTTTCCAAACTGCTCGATGTTCAATCGCCTGTTCCTAAGTTCGGTCTACCGAACTGGCCATTTTGGTCGCCCGAGGTCAAAATGACTATAGAGTTCGAGTGCGCGAGTTGTTAGAAAAAGTCAGGGTTAAGTATTCGGTCGATCGAGAACGTTACGTTCATTTCGGTTCGGTCACTCGAAGTCAGGTCAACATTCTGACTTTTCAACTATTCGGTCGACCAAGGTATTTTTAACAAGTCTTTCAGTCACCCGAATCCCTCTCATTTTTCAACCTAGGTTATATTTTACCCCTCTTATTTTCCTAAAGTTAAGTGTAGGGTCCTAAGGTCTCTTTAAGGTCTAGGCATTTTAATTTAGGTTGGCCGAAGTCAACCCTAAGGTCTGTCTACGGTTCTATCTGAGTATTAAGACATATCATGCAAGATGTATAAAGTTATTACAGACCAACATATAAAATAAAAATAAAATCAAAATGTCTTCTTCTTGATCTTCTTTGCTCTTTAATCTTCGTGTAAAACCCTTGATCATATGAGTTTTATGCGTCTTTGGCTTCCATTGTCAGTCCCCTTATGTGTGTGTTGAATTATAACATGTTCAATCACTAGATACACACATAAGTAACTTGCGGTTTGTCATTATCAAAACCAAGGATCGGACTCAAAAAGCCAACATACTCACTAATATTCTTAGCCTTAGATGTGCTTTGATCTCATTGTGGCATGTGTTAAAATGTATCGATTTTATTGAAAATCTTAAGTTGAAATATTTGTTTAGCCATAGTCATTTGTGTTGCCATATGATCTTGATTTAAAATTGTCATATCCTTAGAATCCACATGGTTATATTTTTCTGGTCATATTTCATTTTGTGCCTAAATGACCACCAGAAAATTTATGCTTGCATGATCTTTAAAGTTTCTTTTTCAGCAAGCATCATTCCCAGTATTTATTGATAATCATAAGGGGGTGTATATATATTTATATATATATATATATATATATATATATATATGGCAAGAAGTGGTTTTTAAAATGAGACATATTTTATCACTTGCTAGTGTGCTTAACGAGCTTCATGACATGTGCTATCTTTTAATATTCATATTATTGTCATAAAAAAATTTTATTTTATTTTTGAAACAGACTTTGCATAACTGGTTCATTGATTATACATGAAATGCATGTGAACTAGTTAGAACGATTTTATGTTCAAACCTACTTTGTTCATATGTCGCTTGCCTTAAATTCCAATCTTTTGTGGGTCTAACTATGTTTATCGTGTCATTTTTCTCATTAAATGACCAGTTATACTATTTTTGTGTGCTTAATTGCTATATGTTGACCTTATAGGTCACACCCGGTTTTGATAATGACAAATACTCTCTATATTTATCTGAGGATATGTGCAGGCATACAATTGGCAAATCAAAATGATGGCATGAGAAGTAGAAGTTGAAGGCCCTGAAGACATTATTTATGTTGTATTTAAATTCATTATTTATTATAGGTTTGTAATAATAATTAGTATCTAGGCTATAATAATCAAATGCATCATATGCATGATATGATAGGTAAGTTAAAACGAAAAAAACCTAGAATGACCCTAGGACACTCATACATGCATAATTACATATGCTTATATTGTTAGGGTGATTGCATAAGAAAATAGAACCGAAATGCATTAAAAATGTATGTTTGGTCGACTGTACTTGACAGGTATAAATATGTCGGCCGACCGAATCGGTCACCGGGTCAATAGTTTGACCACTTCATGATCGACCGAACCTGGCCCATTTCAATTTACCAGGTCGACCAAACTCTCCATCAGGTCAAACATTTGACCATACGGTCGACCGCGCCTAAATCCTAAGCCAACTACTTGGTCGACCAAAACCACACGTGTGTTTGGCCAACCTCCTGGTCGACTGAACCACTTAGTTCAAACTCACACTGTCAACTGAACTGTGCAAAAATTGAAAATTCATCTTGGAAGCCTGGTGTCTGGTCGACCGAACTTCTAGTTCAAATTTTACCCGTTCGACCAAACTTAGACACTCGGTCAACCGAACCTCACCTTCAGTCGACCGGTGCTCTCAGGTTGCCATATTATTTTTACAGTAATTAAATATTTTAAACAAGGTTAATTGTGTTAAAATGATTTAAAACAATTATAATAATTCCCTATGTGTCCTGGATGGCTATAATCAAGGGGTAGCCTATATATACCCCCTCATTTGAAAAGATTAGAAACTGATTAGCAAACTTGATTAGCGAAAAATTCTCTGAATTCCAAAATCTCTTTTACTCACTTCCAAGCATCCTACACTCATACTTACCTTGCCATATTGCCAAAAATTCATTTGTAAGTATGTATTGAGTGTTCTTGTCATGTAGGTTTGCTCTCTCCAATTTGTGATTGATTGAGATTATTTTGTTTAAGAGAAAGACCTTAAGTTTTCTTAGGAGACTTTATCAATAAGTCTTTCCTAATAAGACTTTACTTGAGCTTCTGAGTATTGTACTATCATTGCAATATCTTAAGGAGTTCTCATTTGAATTTGGTTGCTAAAAATATTTGCAAATCATTTTCAAATATCTCATGTTTTTCATTTTAAGAAAAATTCTTGGAGAGATATTTGCTTACATTCTGAAGATCTTTGTTGAAATATTCTTTGATTAGTATTATCTTTTGAACACAAAGATTAACCATTTTTGCAAACAAAATCTATATATATCTCTTGAGGCTTATATTTTGAGAAAAATCATTTGTTGAGATATCTAAAGTGGTTCTAGTATCTTTTTTCGAGCATTATGATTGAAAATATTATTTTGAGACAAACATCATATTATTTGCACTCTCACGAATTGATTGCAATGCGTGCATAAATATTTGAGAGTAGACATCTTAGACCACATTAAGCTTACTTCATTATATCATTTGGTGGTGTATGTGATTGTTTATATTGGGTACATATCTACTTTACATGAAAGCATAATTACTATACCAATCTCATTATTGTGAATATACTGTTGTTTTCCAGGCGTGGCCTGAGGGGGTGATAATCTAGTCCGGTAAGGATTGTGTGTAAAGGTTGAGGTCAACCCTATGCTAATTGATCTGGTTGTTTAGGTGCCGCTCCACCCTTTTAAGTGAGCATTATAATGGTAATCCTTATGCTTGTTAGCTAAGATGGAAACGTAGGCAATTTGCCAAACCTCGATAACATTTCGTGGTGTCACTTATTTATTTATTGCTTTCTAGTGCATGTTTAGTTGATTAGATTGTGCTATTTAATTTCTGGTAGATATTGCAATTGATTTAATTTACATGCACTAGATTGACTTTAGGGTTGTTAAAATACTGTTGTTACGTTATTGACTTAGGGCATCAATTTTAAAATACAAATTCACCCCCCTCTTGGGATGACGGTAAAGTTAACAATTGGTATCAGAGTCACATAGCTTAGACTAATAGTTATTTTGCAAAAGATCTTATATGGCTCATAGCTCCGTGACCCCTTTCTTTAAGGGACCATCTTCCACACAACCTCTGATTTTTAGTGGTATTAATTACACCTTCTGGAAACAGAGGATGTACATCTACCTTCAAAATACGGATTGGAAGGTGTGGAGGATCATCTCTAAGGAAAATTATGTTCCTATGAAAATAGAGGGTACAACTAGAGTTCCTAAAACTGAGGAAGAATATGATAATGATGATGATATGAAAGTTGTTAGTTTGAATGTCACAGCTATGAATATTATGTATTGTAGTCTTGATATAAATGAGTTTAATAGAGTAATGGCATGTGCTACTGCAAAAGAAATATGGGATAAGTTAGAAGTCACATATGTAGGTACTAGTGATGTGAAAGATAGTAGGATAAATATGCTGACTAGTGAATATAAGGCCTTTAGGATGAATATAGGTGAGTCTCTTCAGAGCATGTACACTAGATTCACACACATTATAAACTCACTGCATGCATTAGGTAAGACTTATCCTACATATGAGATGATTAGGAAGATCCTTAGAGGCTTGCCTCCTCATTGGGAAGCTAAGGCTACGACTATTTTTTAGGGTAGAGACCTTAAGGCCATGTCCCTAGATGAATTGATAGGTTCCCTAATTACCTATGAATTAGCTATAAATGAGAGACTCAATGAACATAATAGGGCGAGAAAGGTGATTGCATTGAAAACCTCCACTAATACATCTAGTGAATGCAACGAACTTGACTCTACGGATGATATGGCCATGCTAACTAGAAAATTCAACAGATTCTTCAAGAAAAATAGAAAGCCCTACAAAAGACATAGGGAGCCTGCATTTGAGAAAGGAGATTCTAGTAAAAGAAAATAAAAATCAAATGCTCCCACATGTTACAATTGCAACAAAGTCAGGCACATCAAGCCGGACTGCCCACTACTGAAAAAGGAGGCTAAGAAAAAGAAAAAAGCCATGAAGGCTGGGACTTCATGGGATAAATTGAGCAGCAGTAACTCAGACTCATATTGCAACGACTCAGAGGTTGCTAATCCGTGCTTGATGGCACATGGTGATGAGGTATCGTCCTCTTGTTCTTTATCTTCTTATTATTCGTCTGATGATTGTGATTCTGATTGCATGTCTATGTTTAGAGAATTACAATTTGAATATATTCGTGTATCTAAACTGTTGAATAAAATGACCAAAGAAAATGATGATTTGAAAAAGAAATGTGAAAATTGGTCAAAATTGTTTGGAATTGCAAAAACTTCTCATGCTTCGATTTTGAAATAGAAGGACATGACTATTGATGAGCTTGAGAGGAAATTGGAGGATAGATCCAAGATTGTTTTTAAATTCACTGAGAGCAAATGCAATTTTGAAAAACTACTTAGTGCCCAAAGAAATTCTCTAAGTAAAGATGGTCTAGGTTTTAATGGTGTTGAAAATGTTAGACGACCTAATCTTTACTTGGGACATTTCACACGTGAATCAAAATTTCAAGTCCCACCTAAAGATTTTAAATGTAGAATGAAATGTTTTAAATACAAACAAATTGGTCATATTCAATTTGACTATCCACTTAGAAATAAGCGTGTGAAAATTAGAAAAGTGTTGGTAGTTAAGTGTGATCCGGTTACTAACCCTTGTGGACCCAACAAAATTTGGGGACCAGCATCAGTTATTTAGTCTATTTTGCTGGTGTGTTTGCGATCGTCCTCTTCCAAGGACAGGTGGTACCTGGATAGCGGGTGCTCATGGCACATGATCGGTGACAAGGCTAAATTCGCATCAATCATTCCCAAGGATGGAGGGTATGTGACATTCGGCGACAATACAAAAGGACGTATCATTAGAATAGGTAAGGTTCGTAAGGATCCTTCCTTGATTATTGATAATGTTTTATTAGTTGATAGGTTGAAGCATAACTTATTGAGCATAAGCCAATTGTGTGATAAAGGATATAAGGTATCATTTGAAAATGCTAAATGCATAGTTGAAAGTAAATCAGATCATAAAGTACTTTTTATTGCAGAACACCATGAAAATGTATACACTACCACTTTTGATAACCTAGCCTCACAACAAGTAACTTGTTTTTCTGCAATAAATGAAGCTAGTTGGTTGTGGCAAAGGCGTTTAGGACATGCTAGCACGGACTTATTCTCAAAACTAGTAAGAAAAGAATTAGTAAAAGGCTTGCCTAAAATATCATTTGTAAAAGATAAAATTTGTGATGCATGTCAAATGGGTAAGCAAACAAAATTAAGTTTTAAAAAAAAGAAATTTATATCTACCACTAGACCATTTGAAATGCTTCGCTTGGATTTGTTTGGTCCTAATTTTGTGCAAAGTCTTGGTGGAAAATCATATGCTTTTGTTATTTTTGATGACTTCTCTAGGTTCACATGGGTGTTATTTCTTTCACACAAAAATGAATCATGTAAACAACTTACCAAGCTTTGTAGGAGAATTCAAAATGAAAAAGGCTATAAGAAAACCCATGTAAGAAGTGATAGAGGCACTGAATTTAAAAATGAAGGCATAGAAAATTATTATGACCTAGAGGGCATATCACATAACTTTTCTACACCTAGGACCCCTCAACAAATTGGTGTGCTAGAGAGAAAGAATAGGTCATTATAAGAAATGGGTAGAACTATGCTGAATGAACATAACTTACCAAAATATTTTTGGGCTGAGGCCATAAATACTGCTTATTATGTCATGAGCCGAGTGTTGATTAGACCTTCACTTAATAAAACCCCTTATGAATTGTGGAACAACCATAAACCTAATATTTCATATTTTAATGTTTTTGGTTATAAATGCTTTGTGCTTAGGGATAATGAACATCTAGGGAAATTTGATTCTAAATCTGATGAAGGCATTTTTCTAGGCTATGCTCTTAATTGTAAAGCATATAGGGTTTTCAATAAAAGAACATTGACTATCATTGAATCTATCCATGTCGTATTTCATGAATCTAATCCATTTTCTAAGAAAGATGATGAAAATGATGTTGACATTATAAAATTATTAGCCAAGTTATCTATTGAAAACAATGCAAGTGAAAATTCAGAAATAAATGATAAATCTTCTGAAGATAACAACAATGAAAATTAAGTTTAGGGGTTGCCCAGAGATTGGAAATTTATTTGAAACCATCCTATAGATCAAATCATAGGTGAACCATCTCGTGGTGTAGCCACAAGGTCCTCCTTGAAGAACCTAGTGAGTCATTCTGCTTTCTTGTCCCAAGAAGAACCTAAAAATATTATGGAAGCCATAGAGGATGAGTCTTGGGCGATGTCCATGCAAGAAGAACATAATCAATTTGAACGAAGCAAAGTGTGGACCCTAGTTCCTAGGCCTAATAATCATACAATTATTGGAACTAAATGGGTATATAGAAATAAGAAAGATGAGAATGGGGCAGTAACTAGGAATAAGGTTAGACTAGTTACCCAAGGTTATAATCAGGAAGAGGAAATTAATTTTGATCAAACCTATGCTCCCGTTTCTAGGATGGAAGTCATTCATATGCTACTTGCTTATGCAGCTTTTAAAAACTTTAAATTGTTTCATATGGATGTTAAAAGTGCTTTTTTAAATGGCTATATTAATGAGGAAGTATATGTAAAACAACCACCCGATTTTGAAAATCATAAATATCCAGACCATGTTTACTAGTTATTTAAGGCCTTGTATGGATTGAAATAAGCTCCCAGAGCTTGGTATGAAAGGCTTAGTGGTTTTCTGCTAGAAAATGGGTTTACCTGTGGCAAGATTGACACTACACTCTTCATCAAATCCAAAATGATGATATACTCCTAGTTCAAATTTATGTTGACGATATCAGTTTTAGAGCAACTAATGATGAGTTGTGTAATGAGTTTGCTAAATGCATGCAAAGTGAATTTGAAATGAGCATGATGGGTGAACTTAGTTTTTTTTTAGGGCTGCAAATTAAACAAGCTGAATATGGAACTTTCATATGCCAATCTAAATATGTCAGGGACTTGCTAAAGAAATTTAATATGGAAGATTATAAAATTCTTGATACCCCTATGAGTTCTTCCATTAAACTTGATAAAGATAAACAAGGAATCCATATTGATGTAAAATTGTATCGTGGCATGATTGGGAGTCTTCTATATCTCACTGCTAGTTGGTCTGATATTATGTTTAGTGTGTGCTTGTGTGCTAGATTTCAAGCCGCTCCTAAGCAATCTCATCTAATAGCAGTTAAACGAATCCTTAGGTATCTAGTTGGAACTATAGAGTTAGGCTTATGGTACCCTAAACATACTACTTTTGAGATTGTGAGTTATACTGATGTTGACACTACCAGTAGTAAGGTTGATAGAAAGAGTACCAGCGGCACTTGTCACTATTTGGGACAATCTATCGTTTCTTGGTTTTCCAAGAAACAAAACTCAGCCACCTTATCCACGGCCGAAGCATAATATATTGCGGCTGGAAGTTGTTGTGCTCAAACTCTTTACATAAAATAGCAACTTATGGATTTTGGGTTGCACTACGATACAGTATCAATTAAATGTGATAATACTAGTGCAATCAACATCTCTAAAAATCCTATCTCACATTCACGAACAAAACACATTGAAATTATACATCACTTTCTTCATGATCATGTGCAAAAAGGGGATGTGGCTCTTGAGTTTGTATGTACTAATGAGCAATGGGCAGACATTTTCACTAAACTACTTCCAAAGATAGGTTCATACAAATTAGACGTGAATTAGGTCTCATGCATAGTAGAGGGCTTCCTATATATTTATAATTTTAGGGGGACCCTTCAAATAATTTTAAAGTCTAACAACAAACTATAACTAGGGATATCTTTCATTGGCTTGGACTTTATGAAATTGATTATGTTTGGTTATGCTCAATTTTCATATCTACTGCATGATGATGATGGTATTTATGCTTTATTGTATTGATGCTACTGGACTAGAACTATTTGAGTTGCATAGTTGTGGATAAATTGTTAGGTCTTAAAAACTCAAATCAAGTCATTTTTATATATAGGAATTTTTGGAAAATGTCTTATTTTCAAATGGCATGCTGCCGAAATTTTTTAAAATTCCCAAACTTATCTTGTATACAAATGATTCATACCCATTGCCTAAGGCTATTAATTTCATAGCCCTTTTTTGTTGTTGCCAAAAGGGAGAGATGAATAAGAGGCAAAAATTGGGTTGCACTCAAGAAAAATAATTTGCATTGACAAACTTGTACATAATGCACATTGTCAGGGGTAGCCTTCTAAGGCTATACCCATTTTTTGCATGATATATTTGTCATCGTCAAAAAGGGGGAGAATGTTGACCTTATAGGTCACACCCGGTTTTGATAAAGACAAATACTCGTTATATTTGATGTTTGTCTGAGGATATGTGCACGCATACAATTGGAAAATCAAAATGATGGCACAAGAAGTAGAAGTTGAAGGCCCTGAAGACATTATTTGTGTTGTATTTAAATTCATTATTTATTATGGGTTTGTAATAGTAAATAGGATCTAGGATGTAATAATCAAATGCATCACATGCATGATATGATAGGTAAGGTCAAACGAAAAAGACCTAGAATGACCCTAGGATACTCATGCATGCACAATTACATATGCTTATATGGTTAGGGTGATTGCATAAGGAAATAGAACCGAAATGCAATAAAAATGCATGTTCAGTCGACCGTACTAGACAGGTATAAATATGTCAGTCGATCGAACTGGTCATTAGGTAAACAGTTTGACCACTTCATGGTCGATCAAACCCAACCCAATTCAATTTACCAGGTCGACCGAACTCTCCATCGGGTCAAACATTTGACCATACGGTCAACCGCGCCTAAATCCTAAGCCAACTACCTGGTTGACCAAAACCACATGTGTGTTTGGCCAACCTCCTGGTCAACCGATCCACTTAGTTCAAACTCACACGGTCGACGAAGCCGCGCGAAAATTGAAAAATTGCCTTGAAACCCTAGTGTTTGATCGACCGAACTTCCAATTCAAATCTTACTCGGTCGACCGAACTTAGACACTCGGTTAACCGAACCTCACCTTCAGTTGACCGATGCTCTTGGGTTGCCATATTATTTTTATCGCGGTTAAATATTTTAAACAGGCTTAATTGTGTTAAAATGATTTAAAACAATTATAATAATTTCCTATGTGTCATGGATGACTATAATGAAGGGGTAGTTTATATATACCCCCTCATTTGAAAAGATTAGCAACTGATTAGCAAACTTGATTAGTGAAAAATTCTCTGAATTTCAATATCTCTCTTACTCACTTCAAAACATCTTACACTTATACTTACCTTGTCATATTGCCAAAAATTTGTTTGTAAGTGTGTATTGAGTGTTTTTGTCTTGTAGGTTTACTATCTCCAATTTGTGATTGATTGAGATTATTTTGTTTGAGAGAAAGACCTCAAGTTTTCTTAGGAAACTTTATCAATAAATGTTTCCTAAGAAGACCTTACTTGAGCTTCTGAGTTTTGCACTATCATTGCAATATCTTAAGGAGTTCTCATTCGATTTTGGTTGGCTAAAATATTTTCAAATCATTTTCAAATATCTCGTGTGTTTCATTTTAAGAAAAATTCTTAGAGAGATATTTGCTAACATTCTAAAGATCTTTGTTGAAATATTCTTTGATTAGTATTATCTTTTGAACACAGAGATCAAACCATTTTTGCAAAAAAAATCTATACATATCTCTTGAGGCTTATATTTTGATAAAAATCATTTGTTGAGATATCTGAAGTGGTGCTAGTATCTTTGTTTGAGCATTGTGATTGAAAATATTATTTTGACACAAAGATCATATTATTTGCACTCTCATGAACTGATTGCAACGCTTGCATAAATATTTGAGAATAGATATCTTAGAGCACATTGAGCTTACTTCATTATATCATTTGGTAGTGTATGTGATTGTTTATATTGGGTACATATCTGCTTTAGATGAAAGCATAATCACTATACCAATCTCATTATTGTGAACATACTGTTGTTTTCCAGGCGTGACCTAAGGGGGCGGTAATCCAGTCCGATAAGGATTGTGTGTAAAGGTTAAGGTTAGCCCTGTGTTAATTGACCTGATTGTTTAGGTGCCGCTCCATTCGTTCAAGTGAGCATTATAGTGGTAATCCTTGTGCTTGTTAGCCAAGGCGAGGACGTAGGCAATTTTCCAAACCTCGATTACATTTCGTGGTGTCACTTATTTATTTACTACTTTCTAGTGCATGTTCAATTCATTAGATTTTGCTATTTAATTTCTGGTACATATTGCAATTGATTTAATTTACATGCACTAGTTTGACTTTAGGGTTGTGAAGATAATGTTGTTAGGCTATTGACTTAGGGCATTAATTTTAAAATACAATTCACCCCCCCCTCTTGGGATCACGGTAAAGCTAACGTTATATCTTTCAAACAATTATAAAATTTTTGCATCCAAATTTAAATAAGATAGGGGGAGTTCCATTTTTTTAGACTAAATATTTTAATACTCAAATGATTTTATAGCTTAGCCCTTTTGTTGATAACAAAAGGGGGAGAATGTTTCTGAGCAAAATGAAAAATATCTTGAAAATATTTTTGTAAGTGGGTACATATATTTTAAAGGGGGGTTAAAATATCTGAATTGCATGCATCATGTATTTGTGATGTTTTAAAGGGGGTTAAAATATTTAAGCTGCATGCACCATATATTTGTGCTTCATTGCTAAAAAAAAAAATGCATATTTTTTTTAATGTCTTCTTTCCTAAATATGCCCTAGTTATATTGATTATTTTTAAGTTATGCATATTCTTAGGGGGAGACTTTTCAGGTTTAATCCATTTTGCTCTTTTGTGTTTGTCATCATAAAAAATGAGTAGATTGTTGACCTTTTGAGTATGATCCTCATTTTGATGCTGACAAAGCACAAGTATTTTATGTATGTATTTAGCATGTGAACAGATTTTTAATTCAAAACACACATAAGGGAACAGATAATGGAATCCAGGACGAAACTTAAAGTTATACAATTTAGCGTATTCTATGGAAGACAAAAGAGCAAAGAAGAAGAAGAAGATGATGAGAACCAACAAGCATCGTTAAAAGATCCATTGCATGTTCCAAATGGACCTATTACTAGAGCAAGATCCAAGAAAATCAAGGAAGCACTTCATGGGCTAATTCAAGATATTTGGGCTTATTCAAAAACGGGCCACTCCAAGCTTGGCCCAAAGAAATATGAAGGTCTACTAAACTTAATCCAAGTTTTTGATGGAGCTTAAATGTGTTAATCTCCTTAATAATGGTATGCTATTCAAATAAGGGATTTGACTCTTTGACTTTTGTATTATGTTTAATTTGTTATCATGCAAGACAACTTGTTTTGCTTGCACATGTCTTAGTAAGTTGTTGAGCCTACCTTTGACTTTTGTATTATATTTAATTTGTAATCTTGCAAGAAGTCTTAGTAAGTTGTTAAGAGTTGTTGAGTCTAATTTGTAATCTTGCAAGAAGTCTTAGCAAGTTGTTGTGAGTTGTTGAGAGTAGTTTGAAGTGTTGAATGCTTTGTCTCCTAGGCTATGCCTATAAATAGCCTTTCATTGTAAGAAAAACATTCATTGAATAGAAATCAAGCAAAGTGAGGATTTGTTTCTTCTTTGGTTCTTTAGAGAACTTGCGAACTTATCAAGGACTCTTCCTTGTGGCGTTCAAATTTTATACCTTCGGTTCATGATTAATCTATAATCATTGGGTCGGGGTTTGCTACTTTATACTTTCGGTTCACGTTTCATTTGTAAGCGTTGGGTCGGAGTCTCCTATAAAAATCTGAATTTTAGCTTTCTTGGGCAAGCATTCCAACATTGTTTGCTGGGTCTCAACGCGTGTCGGTTGAGGTTCGCATCATTTGGTATCAGAGCTTAGGCTCTAAAACCAGGTTTTTCTATCTTCTATCTTTCATTTCTTGCTATCATTCTATCTTTTTATCTTTCGTTTTCTTTCATTGTTCTTGTTTTCAGTGTACCAAGTTGAAAAAAAAAATTAAAAAATAAAAAGAAAAAAAAATCAAAAAAAAAAGAAAAAAAGCAAAAAGAAGAAGAAAAGAAAGCAAAAAAAAAAAAAAAAAAAGTGTGATATTGAAGCCATAGATACTATCATTTGGTACTTATCATTTTTTTCTTTTTTTCTCTTGATTCGTGACTTTGGTAGTTTCATTTCTCTCAAAGAATCTAGTTCTTTGTCCTCTCCCTTTGATTCGTTGTTTCTATAATATTTTTCTTGCTGTCGGTATTAGTTTAAATTCTACAAGTTGAATTTCTTGATCACGTTTGTTAGTTCAATAAAGAACTAAAAGGAGAAACTGTGAGTGGAAAAAGGCAAGAGAGTGTGAGACTAATATCAGGAAAAAGCCAATTTAAGAGTGAAACACGAGTGTGTGTTGTGAGGAATTCTTTCTAACATTTTTTTTTTCTATAGTTTCAAAATATGTCTTCCAGGGGTGACACATCAAACAAAGAAGGAAGGGACGAATCTTCTTTCATGTTACAGGCTATACAACAACAATTTGAACGCATGAACGTGGTGTTTAATGAGATTAGAGATCGGATGGATAGGCAAGACGCTGTTATTGCTACTTGGCGCGAGGGACGTCCCCAAAGAGTCCCTAATGCAAGAAGGCAAGAAAGGCGTATGCACATCGATGATTCTGATGGCAACCGCGAGGACGAGTTTGAAGATGAAGAGGATCAAGCTTCATTGAACGATGAGGGCAGGTTTGTGCTAGGGGAGAAAGGCGTGGTAGAGGTTTCCAAAGAAATCCAAGATGGCGAGATGGGATTGACAGAAACTTAGGAAATATCAAAATGAAGATACCATCGTTCCAAGGGAAAAACGATCCGGAAGCATACTTGGAATGGGAGAAGAAAGTGGAGTTGATTTTTGAGTGCCACAACTACTCCGAGGAGAAAAAGGTAAAACTCGCTGTCATTGAGTTTACTGACTATGCTATAATATGGTGGGATCAACTTGTGACAAACAGGAG